>NC_135226.1:12708323-12720823 GCF_052324685.1 Brachyhypopomus gauderio
GATAAATGGATATGTTATGGAGACAAACATATTCCCTTCTCTCTGGTGGTGGTGCGTAAGTGCACTTACACTGAACTCTTTCAACCTCACATGCACTCTGGCCCTCTCCTGCTCTTAAAGAGTCTTGGTCGTTTGCTTGAATTAGTCCACAACAGTATCTCTGCTGTCAGTCTTGGATGGGAAGCTAAGAAAAGAAATGACTGCTGGGTCTGTATCCGTATATAACACAGTGCTGTCTCTGGGTTAAAGACAAATACAATGTACAGGTTAATTCATTTATAGTTGTGGGGTGGAGGGAGATACTCGTGACATATGCAAAGGCAGTGTGTTTTGCCCTTGAATAATGATAAACATTTTCATTAGTGAGAATGAGGGAATTTGTCAAATATTTTTCATTTGTTCATACACTCTGTCCACACTCCATACAGTAAAAGTTTTCATTAGAGCAGCATGGTTATTTGCCTAAATAAATCAGATTGAAATAGGCCTACGGCCTTTTTGCTGTTTATTCATGGTCAGTTGCTGCTTAAAATTAATTTTATGTTTGGCTGAAAACACAAGTTCAAACACAGTAACATTCTCAAAGAAAAATGAACAAAAACAAGAATATTTTATTGATATTACATTTTACAGGGCAGCTGCTGCTTCCAATCAGTAATATGTAATGACATGAAAATATTAGGAAGGCAAAGAAAGTTTCCTTTCAGGACTAATTAGCATGGCTAGCGTGGCTGTCACGCATGTCTGGTGAGGTATATAAATATTCAGTTATTCATATTCACTGCATATATTAACATCACTCAAGAGTCCAATAATTTTTTTTCTTAATCCACAGTAATCAGTTGGATGTTATAAAAGAAAAATGAGCAGTCTGTCCAGTGTTTGCACGACGCCTTCGTCTGTGCAGTAAACACAGACACGCTGCAGATGTTTGTGAGTTGTGGCTCACTGGTGTGAACTCTGAGCTCCAGCTGCTTTGTGATAGCCAGAGCAGATCAGCGATGGCATAGGGTGGCCTCCGTGTGCGCCCTGGGATTCCTCTGACTGGGAGAGACCACCTCCCCCTCCTCACCCTCAATGCACTCATAATGGATAGCCCCTCCCCCTCCTCATCCTCACTACACTCATAATGGACAGCCCCCCCCCTTCTCACTACACTCATAATGGATAGCCCCTCCCCCTCCTCATCCTCACTACACTCATAATGGCCAGCCCCTCCCCCTCCTCATCCTCAATGCACTCATATAATGGACAGCCCCTCCCCCTCCTCATCCTCAATGCACTCATATAATGGACAGCCCCTCCCCCTCCTCATCCTCAATGCACTCATATAATGGACAGCCCCTCCCACCTCCTCATCCACACTACACTCATAATGGACAGCTCCTCCCCCTCCTCATCCTCAATGCACTCATATAATGGACAGCCCCTCCCACCTCCTCATCCACACTACACTCATAATGGACAGCCCCTCCCCCTCCTCATCCTCAATGCACTCATATAATGGACAGCCCCTCCCACCTCCTTATCCACACCACCACTACAGGGGCAGAAAGGTCCACCAGTGTCACACAATCCTGCATCTATATGTCCTCCCTGTTCAAAATCTCTCTCACTGCACCAACTTATTATACCCAAATGCTCCCTCTTGTGGCGTTATTGTGTCCAGAGGGTTTACATAGCCAATAAAAAAATTCAGTATTTTTAGCATTGGAGACATGTCTGCTTGTCATTATTTTAGTAAAGGACTGCATACAAACCAAACCAAAAATGCAGCACACTGGATGTGAATTCACTGCTGGGAATCTGAGGATTAAACTACGTGCACAGACAGATGAAAACAGCCTTCACACCCAAACACATTTCACTTCACATTAGAAAAAAGCCTAGTGACCAGTGACTCAAAGTCAATATACTACAGGGCACATAGACACGATGCAGACACAAAATTCCCGGATTTAAGGATGGAGTCTAGAATACACGGCTGTGTGGACTACACTGCACATACGTGGTTGGATGTGGGAGTTCATGCAGTGAAAATTGAGTGTCTCTCAGTGAATTGGGTAAAAACAGACAAATATAACTTTTACCTGCACATTCTTAAACCTTTCGAATAGTTCAAACCATGGTTTTGATGCTTTGTATAGGTAAGTACATCAAGGCATGCTAAATACTGTACATCTCTGGTTATTATCATTATGTGAAACATTTGCAGCATACGATTTCATCAAAGAAGTAAATTTTTAAAGCAGTAATGGGCGGCAGACAGAAAAAGGCAAAGCAAAAGAGAGAAAACTCATTTAGGAAGCAGAAAGTGCCACACAGCGCCAGCATCTCCACAGAAGCTCCACTCCTCTCCCCAGTAATCTCCAGAAAGCAGAAAGACTTCAGCTCAGCTTAGCATGTCCTACTGTGTCCAGTGAACTCTTGAAGAGCTGCTCAGCCTTCTGAAAAGCAAACGTTCCTCATCACTTGCCAAGCCAAGTAATGGTACAGCACCAGGACTTCACCAGGAACACTTACACCTTCTAATGTTCTTCTGTTGGTTTTTGCCTACATTACTTGAGAAATATCCTTGAGTTTATTTTAATGTATGCCTGGCAATTGCTTCTGGTTTTGTTGACTTTAATACGCTTTTCTCTAACGATATACACTAAAAATATATACAAGAGAAAAGCTACTTATATGCTGCACTGACATGCAAGCTGAGACCAGACTGCAATAAAACACGGCAGCCCAGACAATAGTGGGGCGGACACCTCATACACCATCTCTTAATATCCATTTCACACCAGTAAAAACACCAGTAAAAACTCCCTCAATATTCATGCCAAACAAATAAAGCAGTGTCTTGAGATCCAGCAACACGCCACACGGAGTCTAAGAACTAAGTTATAAGAACTAAGTATCGCTGAAATGTTCAGTATGAATTAAACAGCATCAGCATTCTGAAGAAGGGACTATGGCATTATTAGTTCTTACAGCACACTGAAAAAACCATGCAGATAGGCGAAACTGTCTGTCCTGCTTGGGATCATCATTTGAAGTTAGCTAGCTAAGTTAGCTTGTACATAGACAACTAGTAATTCCTTAGAACCTACATCTGAACGCTGAGGCTGCTAATGGGTCCAGTTTCTATTAAAGTAAAAATCATACATTTAATTGGTCTGATATCCTGTCAGATTTCCACACTTGTGTTACAGAACCCTTAACAACCAGAGGGTGCACATAGGCATAAAAATCAGCAAGTCCCTGCAGCCATTTTTAATTAGCAGTACTGAGTGGTAATACCCCCATACAATAATGTGTCCTATATTAACCGATGAACAACTTTATGAACAAGCGGTGTTCTTTTATGTTATTTTATTATGTATATGAATTTTTTTATCCATTTTTGTTACTCCTTCTCTGAAAGGTTAGAAGGGCCTGACTGCATCAGCAGAGCTCTATAGGACAGATATATTTGAGCAATATGGACAAATGTAAGTCATATTTAATAACTGGGTCCTTCAGAATTATGATGGGGAAATAATGTTGGGTTATTAGCTGACAGAAACAGGTTTGGAAAGCACAGGATATGATTTGTAGCATAACCGAAATGAGCCCGAAGTAGCTCCAACTCTCAGCAAGATATCGCAGCTCAGACCAAGAAAGGGCAGTTGTAATGAAATTGTTATAGATTTAGTTTATTACTGAAACTGACAGTGAGAAAGGCCTAATATCATATAACCAAAGCCAACACCACAGGATGAGAAGGTAGACACTGCTGGAAAAAAACAAAGACAGAAATAGTGACATAGACCATGTTTGATCAGACAACCATGAAATATTGATGTGTCCTACAAACACTTTCTTGAACCACCATGTCAAAGTAACCATGTCAGAGTAACCATGTCAGAGGTGAGTATCAGGAACACAGAGGTCATTGTGGGAAACACCACATCTCCTGTTTATTACTAAGAGACCCGCACGCATCAGGGACTTTAGTCTACATCCAGCATAAATATATATAGCCTACTGTATATACTGTATACTATATATAATGTATACATATGTGCTGTGACTCTTATTCTTTGCAGGCTTTGTAGTTAGGCACCCTACAATGTCTGTCCCACAGTCGGATGACAAAGATAGTATGTACTTACTGAGATGGGAGGAAGGAGGGTACAGGAGGTGGGTGCAGGGAGGAGGGTGTAGGGAGTAGGGCGTGTCAGTGGGTGATGGGGGCATGTCAGTAGTGGATGGTGGCGTGTCAGTAGGTCATGAGGGGGGTGTCAGTAGTGAATGGGGGCGTGTCAGTAGGTCATGAGGGGCGTGTCAGTAGTGAATGGGGGCGTGTCAGTAGGTGATGAGCTGTGATTGGCCAGCTCTTATAGAATCATATATTTCATTGGGCAGATTTAATTTAGCTAACAGACTTATGTTATCATAATATCAACAGAAGGGGCACATGTACATTTCAGCCAGTCCCATTAGACAGACTAGCGTGCAGTTTTGAACTACTACTCTCTGGTAAAAATGTTTCTTATACATACTAAGAATATGTAAAGTAGCCAATAATAAAACGTTTTTTTAAATTATTATTATTTTAGGGCATTATGCCATAAAATCTTGGCTCTATGAATCTTCCCCTGTAGCTACAGAACATTGGTCATCCAGGTTACCCATACTCTAAAAATGGACAGAACACATGAATTTGAAGACTAAATGCAGTCCTAAATGAATACACTGAATTTGGCAGCAGGAGTTGATTTGCCTTACAAACAGACCATATCATTGTAACTGATGGAAATTAAGGAGTAAATATGCATCTTCTATATCATGAGCACCAAAATCCTGGAAAGGAAAGAATAAGCAAATAAAGCAACAGTCCAACTGAACTGATGAATGTGTGAACTAGAGGGACAAAGGCAACAAGGCTTGTGAACACTGAAGCCAGACTATCACTGTTTGGCCATCACTTGCTCATGCACATCAAACAGGCCTGGCTTATGCTGCCTGCACTGTAGTAGAGCCAACGCAAGCGGAGGTGCCAGACGTACACAGTATGTTGTGGGTAGTCACCTGCATCTTTGTTTATACTGTAAACTATTTGGGTTGTCCATTTTGAACCCTAACTTTAATTAACCTGACCCAAAATAAAGACTTAGCATTAGAATAAAGACTTAGTATAAAGACTAAGTTCTCAAATGTTTGGCACTCACTTGGCACTCATTTGATATAACTTGATTTAAACTTGATGGCAAATTGCATAAAATTCATAAAAAACCCCACCACCATCACCACCAATAATAATAAAAATGTAAATAACAATAACATCAATAATAATAATTGAGTAAAAGGTTCAGTTCATCCTAAGAATATAAAAAAGGTACAGTTAATTATCAAAGTTATTAAAGCACAATTTAGAAGAACACATTCGGTCATGGATTAATGCATGTATATGCATGGGTGTGCTATTACATTGGGTGATTTTAAAACCACTAAGAGTATTTAGCATTTTTTTTGCTGTCACTGTTTCACTGAAATCATTCAAGGTGGATGTTTTTTTTTACATTTAGATGCTTCCTTGTAAAAAATGAACAAGAGTGATCTCAGACTGCATTTTCAATTCCATTTATATTTAAAGATGAACTGTGGGAACTCATTAGTGTACATCCGCAGTTATGGGCTGAGTTTGTGATATGTGCGTTACAAACATCATAAAGCATTATTAAAATGGACATTAAAATCACCAATGAGAAGCATGTCACAAGTGACAGAAATATATAATACTTATATAAGTAATTTCATTTTAGTTTTATTAGTCATAAAATGATTAGTCTAATAATTTCATATGAAATTTCTTATGAAATTCAAGATTCAACAGCTCTCATGTGACGCTGTTCCTGCATTTATTTATTTACTGCTGTGTTGTCAGCGTTTGAGCTCTCAGCTTTCACTCATTTCTCACATCATCTCTCATCTCTCTAGAAGGTGTAGGAGGTGTAGGAGATGTAGGGGTGTAGGAGGTGTAGGGGTGTAGGAGATGTAGGGGTGTAGGAGGTGTAGGAGATGTAGAAGGTATAGGAGGTGTAGGAGATGTAGGGGTGTAGGAGGTGTAGGAGGTGTAGGGGTGTAGGAGGTGAAGGGGTGTAGGGGGTGTAGGAGGTGTAGGAGGTGAAGGGGTGTAGGAGATGTAGTAGGTGTAGGAGATGTAGGGGTGTAGGAGGTGTAGGAGGTGTAGGAGGTGTAGGGGTGTAGGAGGTGAAGGGGTGTAGGAGGTGTAGGAGGTGAAGAGGTGTAGAGGGTATAGGAGGTGTAGGCATGTAGAGGTGTAGGATGTGTAGGGGTGTAGAAGGTGTAGGAGATGTAGGGGTGTAGGGGTGAAGAAGGTGTAGAAGATATAGGAGGTGTAGGGGTGTTGGAGGTGTAGGAGATGTAGGGGTGTAGATGGTGTAGGAGGTGTAGGGGTGTAGGAGGTGTAGGAGATGTAGGAGGTGTAGGGGTGTAGGAGGTGTAGGAGATGTAGGGGTGTAGGAGGTGTACGAGGTGTATGTAGGGGGTGTAGGAGACCATGTCTACTGTGAAACGTGCATGTGGACCATATCTGCTCTTGTCTGCTCCCAAAACCACCCCAACAGGCCTTCAACCCACAGTTTCAACCCATCGAAAATTTTATTTGTATCTAAATAATGAAAAATTTATATGGCTAAAATAATTATTGGTTAGCATATTCAGCGTATAGGCATTCCTGAGAGCAGCGTTGACACAGTGCCTGTACTTTAACCGTCCTCCTTCATTATGCTTTCTGGATGGATGTCCTATTGATTCTTTATTTATTTATTGTGGCCATGGACTGTGACCACAGGTCCTTTTATGGAATTGCCCTAAATATATACAGCCCAGTGCTCCTGATCTGCGGGTCTTCAATCTCACATGTCTGTCGCTGGTTTGACTGAAGAAGGGAAGTAATTGGCATAGCAGCTTTATCTAGCCCATCCATATATGGCTGGAAATGGGGAGCGGTTTCTATTAAGCATGTCTGCTCTGGGATCAGATATGAGCTGGGAGTGTATTTGGACTGTCAGATTGCTGTTGGTATGCTGTGCTGTAGCACTCAGCTTTATCTGAGGAAGTGCTTTGATGGCTAAGGACATCGGGAGCCAAGGATTCCCTCTGTTTGAAGTGATAACAAAGGTGAAGTGTGGACAAATTGGACAAATATTTAAAATAATTGAATTAACTGAACACAAAAAGCCAACAAATCCTACAAACGCTAAGTGTACATGTGCGCATGCAACAAATTCTACGATCCCTAAGCGTGCGTGTGCGCATGCAACAAATTCTACGATCCCTCAGCATGCGTGTGCACATGCAGTGCGCAGCCAACAGCTTTCTCTCACCCTTCTGTTTGTACTCATAATGTTTCTTATGATTTCCCCTAAAAAGCAAAAGGTCTAAGTTGCTGACAAGTAATTATTATTGTCAAGATCAGGTTCTGAGATCAGGTCTGATGACAGAACATTTTTCTTAGAATTAAACTAAGATTTTGCAAACACATGCCATTGTGTACATTAGCTGAATGAGTAACATTGAATGCATTGACCAGGAGCAGGTGCAGGTTATTATAAGTCTCTTAGAGAAACACAAAGGTAGGTGAAGAACCGGTCTGAACCAAGAACATTCCAGAACAACTCCGAGCCCTTGTAGTCTTGCCTGAACATTCTACAATTCTGTAGTTTTTAAATTAATTTATTTTTACATTTTTTAAATGTAGATTTACAAATCCTCCTATAATGACTTATACCATTATGGAACATTAACTCTGAATTAATAACACATGTCATGACATTTGGTTTCCCCCTCCACCGTCAGAAAAACAGGGCTATAAAGAACTGATATTGTACACTACTGAACTCAGGACTCTGGTAGGCCCTGCAGCCGCATGTCTGCGCAGGACAGTGAAGTGTCCCTGTAACAACAGGACACTGAGCCTCTCTGCAGTCTGATCTCTCTGTTGAAAAGCTGATAATATCCTGATGTTTTGCCTTTGAGAATTAGCATATAAATAAGTACCGCGCCCGCAAACACAAGAGGCAACTGAACCAAGAGTTTATTTTGCACTGATGTAATTGTTTCAGAGATCTGGAAGGGACACGTCTCAACACTGAGGGATATTGCTGTCACTCCTAATGGCTATAATTAGGTGACAACATATCAAACTATACTTATGTGTATGGGAAATATATATTTATATATTATATTTATATTATATATTCAAAATAACAAATGTGGCTGAGGCAGATACATTGCTTGTATTTCTATCAATTTAATATAGTTACAAGGGAGAGTAACTGTCACGATATGGGGGCCCCCTGCCGGCGGCCCCTGTCCACAGCGGCAATAGTTTATGCTTCCCTGTTGTTGTTGCGTTGTGTTCGTCCCTCGAGTGGGCGGGGCCTAATACGATCCCTGACACCTGAGGGTCTTTTGTCTGTCTATATATGTATTGTCTTTGTACCAGTTGACTGCTGGTTATTGTTTCCTTAATTCATCATGTAATGGGTTGTGTGTTGTTCCCCTTCTCTATTAAATTCCTCCTTTTTCCCTGAGACTGGCGCAATCGCTTCAGTTTTATGTTGCACTCCTCACCCGTCACACTAATTAAATGGAACAAATAGCCGATATGATTAATCTCAAACTGGATCGCACTGATCACCAAGAAACTGTAGCTCTGAATGCAGAAGCTAAACCTCCTGCAGCAAATGAAAAGTCATCGTCCCAAATAACAAACTAACAAACAAATAACAAACTAACCCAACCCTCCCAAATAACAAACTAACATATGAACAGCATGCAAATGCTTTCTTACATTTCAGAACAAGGCTTGGTCTGGGCACTCAGTAGTGTGAGTGTAATATGTATGTATGTATTCATTTATTTATATTGAAATGTGCATCAGACGATTAGCACAGTAAGTATTCTGCTTTATAACCTTATAACCTGCTTTATGACCATACATGGTTATTTTCTAAAAAGAGGAAATACAGATGGATGTATCCAGTTATACAGATGTTGCATCAAATCGAGAACTATTACATCTCAATTAGCATGATATATTCTATTCATTACCATGAACTGAAATTAAAACCCAATCTAAAAAATACTCTTTGCAATTACCAAGGAGGCATTTTGTGTTGCGTCTATCATTTAATATCCCTATACAAATATAACCCTTACAAACCATTAATTATTCTCTAATTTATCTGACAGAGTTCTGTAAATGGGCTTTAAATTGGTCCAGAACTGCTGGCCAAACTGAGATGAGAAGGTGAGTAGGAGGATTAATAATACTGCAAACTACACGTCGCATTTTGGAACACAAATGCACTGTTTGAATACAGGAAACTACACATCCCATCACCAGAGCTGCAGGAACACAAATGAACTGCACTGTTTGAATACAGGAAACTACACATCCCATCACCAGAGCTGCAGGAACACAAATGAACTGCACTGTTTGAATACAGGAAACTACACATCCCATCACCACAGCTGCTGGAACACAAAGGCACTGCACTGTTTGAATACAGGAAACTACACATCCCATCACCACAGCTGCTGGAACACAAAGGCACTGCACTGTTTAAATTGGACATCACTGAAACATTTACAAAATGTTTGTGTGTCTCGTATTAAAAATGACATTGCAGAGCAGGAGAAGGCAAGGCAAGGCTATCTATGAACATAGAACATTTCATACACAAGGCAATGAAGGTGTTTCACAAATATAATAAAATCATACACAGACAAGACACATGCAACAGGGAGTTCAACATTTTCTTCATGGTGCCTGATGCTAAACCAATGAAAGAACTGAGAGTAATAAGTAGATTAGTTGACAAAGTGGATTGGGATTGGAAATGGGCTCAAGACGTTCTGATGTGAATGAAGAAGGGAAGCCCAACCAATGCCACTGAACTGAATGTAAACAGCTGCATAGCAATCAGCAGGCTCTCATAAACCATGATGAAGCTTGTAGGACTAACAGGCCAAGATGCTGACGCAGTGAACCCCCTACTAGCTGGACACACCCTTACTGGAAACACCAAAGGTTCCCAGTCTTAGAGATGGTTAATAACATACGGTATGCATCTTTACTACAATATCATGTTAATAGGAGTCACCATTTTTGACATAAGTCATGTTGGTTAGACATCTTTATTTAAAACATAAGAAGCAATCAAGCAGCACTTCAGAGGTTTCCATAAGAACCTGTGAAGTCTCATTAGACTAAACTGAAATCTGGCAGGAGAAAGTGATTCAGTTTCATGGACTTCTGAATCACCTCTCAAATCAAAGTGCTGTGTGAGCACAAGCCTCCATGTGCCACTAATCGCTGCACCCACACAAATTAAAATGCACACGCACACGCTCAAACCCACACATGCTGACTGTAAGACTTTCATCTCATCCATAGACTAATATTTTACTTCATTCAGCCGTCTAAGTAACACGCAGTGAAACAAGGTGCTGGATTCAGCATCTTCTACGCTCACCAGAGGGATCACAGTGATCTCTTCCTATAATCCTCGGACACAGAGCTGCTGCCCGGGGAAACAGGAAAGATGGAAGACATAATATTCACTACATCTTCTCTCTATACTGAAGGTTAAATTAGATGATGTGCCATGCAGTATAACACGCTGTATATTCCTGTTTTATGTTTCGACTTTTTGGACCAAATTTACAGCATTTCACATATTTTATCTCAGGCTGACCAAGCAAGGTTTACTTCAGCTGTGTATAGATTGGTTGTGTATATCACAGAGTCCTCATAATAGGAAATGTCCTCATAACACAAGCTGGAGTTCACCCTAGGTGAGGAATCATTTGTGATTTGTGTGTTTGCTCAAAGGAACAGAAGTCTTCTGTAATGTAAAACGTGATTCCACATTGTTCATTAGGATATGAGCAGAGAGTTAATCTCCATCCTCAACGACGCTCCCGCTCGTGTGTGCCAGTCATTTACTTTCCACTGCCTCAGGCAACCAGCTTTAGAATAAAATAGTCAATATTTAGATTTGAGCGAGCATTCAAAAGGCATGTGGTATTCATGGAAAAGCCTTCTTTTGATGGAAAGTAACAATACTATGAAAGTTGCATTGTTACAACTGAAAGTTCTGATGATAAATGTATTAATATTGTTATTGAAAAACACCATTGTAAATAAAGGACGCCTTTAAAGGCGTATCCTATGCTTTTACACTATTCATGCATATAATAAAATCTTAGTGAATGGATCTGTAATAACAACCCAGTTATTGTTGACTTCTTTTCTGTAGGTTTTGGCATGTGTCCAACCACACACAAGCTCTTTGAAGTTTGATTATTTAGATGTGTCCCTTCTGTCAGTCGACGCCAGTGAAGAAGAGGATCTTGCATCACAGGCCTCCTTGAATTCTCTCTGTGATCTTCATGTAGGTGTCATATGCTGTCGTGCTTCATGCATTAATGCAAAGGTTTCTATTCACTCATAGAAACACAAACACACACACAAATACATATACTGGGGTTCAGAGAACCTTATATTCCCATGTGGTTACAACAAATTACTGAAATATGAAACACTGGTTTGCAGTCAAGACTTTGAAATAGAGGCTGATGTGAGCAGAGACATTAATGCCAGTGGACCACACAACACGACAAGACACCCCCTCCTTCCCCCGAACAGAGAGCTAAAGAGAGAAGGGAGAACTAGAGGCAGAAGCGGGGTTGAGGCAGGGTAGAGGCGGGGTTAAGGCAGGGTAGGGGCGGGGTTGAACCTGCTGCCCAAGCCCTGAGTTTGCATTTTGATGTAAAAGGTGAGTGGCTTGTATTGTGAGTAACAGAAGTGTCTGTAAAGGTGATAAAGGTGTTTGCTAGCTGTGTGTTCAAAGCTCCAGGGAAGTAAAGCTCTATCAAAAATATGTTCCTCATCTCCCCTTGGTCGTGTGTAGGTGTGCTCTACGTCTGGTTATGTCCATTTGTGTATTTCCTTGGGTGTGGTTCAATGTGTGTGTGTTCCTCCATCTCACCTGTGGCTCATCTCGTCCACACTTGGGTCTCACGTATTTCCGTAAAATGTGCGTTAATACAATGTCCCATGCTCATCTGTCTTGAGTGTTCCATTTTGCCCATTCACTAGTTAAATAAATGAATGTGTTAAATAAAAACGCAACTCGTCTCTGAATCTTGCTTCACCTTGCATCGTGACAGTCTGTGAATTTGTAATAAATGTTACGTGTTACCCTCACTCGCCACCATGACGGAGAGAATGATACCTACAAGGAGAACATGAGATCATCACTGTCCTGTCCTGGACTTCTCCTGTCCTGGGGTAGTGAGGGAAGATCTCAGGGATCCCCAGCCAAGTGGATCCTGGAGGATTTCCCCTAGAATCTTTTCGAGGAGTTGTATGCTGCTCCTGGCCATGGAACACACACACAGGTTCCTCCCAGTGTTCACAGGCTGGCTCA
>NC_135226.1:13028323-13103323 GCF_052324685.1 Brachyhypopomus gauderio
CAATAATACCCCCCCCTTCCACTCTCTCTCTCTCTCTCTCTCACACATGCACACAGTGCAAAATCTCACTTTGTGGCAGCTTCCTGATAAAATGTGCTGGGTTGCTTCTCTGTTTGGAGTTATAGCACTTTCCTATTCTCACTTTTGTTCTTAATCAGGAGACTTTGTCACAGCACGGGAAGCCTGGGCAAATGAGCTCAAGCTGAAGTCTGTAATGATAAAAATAGTTTCTAAGAATAAATATTATTCTAAAATTCAAAAAGAATATAAGTAGAGCACACCGGTAATAGTTCTTAAACAGCACTTCAAGAACGATTAGAATAGAAAATTCTGTAAATATAGAATAATGGAATAATAAGAAAAAGCTCTAAGATGTTGTGAGAATAGTTCTAACACAGAATGATGAGAGGAGTTCTCTCCTGCGGTAAAGTGGTCGGTTGAACTCCGGGAGTGGATCTGGGCTCAGTATTGACTCTGCTAATGAGCTGCAAATGAGCAACAGAAGCAGACACGATTACTCCAGTTTGCTTCTTAAAACAGAAGTCCTGCCTCCTGAGAGAAGCCAATGCCTCTTCAAACCTCACAATCAATAACATACTTCTGAGGTGTCACAAAATCTGTTGTAATCTAGATTCACTTTTGGAGATCTCGGGTTTTTCTGGGAGACTGTTCTCAGCACATCTCTCAGCACTAGGGTAGGCCGATGCCAGCTTACGTGTCAGGGATGTCTAAAGGGAAACACCCTTATGAGCCTTTCAGTTCTTCAGGGTATAATTCTGAGGTAAACCTCTGGCCCAAGGTTCAGCTTCTGAGGCACCACCCACTTCTGAGGCACCACCCACCTCTCTTCACAACAGGGCAACTTACAGTAGCTGCTAATCCGTCCCTGTTAAGAATTGTTCAGTTTTTATCCACAAACGAGGAAACTGATGGATGAGGTTGTGAGGGAGCAGAACGGATGGATTAATGTGAGACTGTGTGAGACTGTGTTAAGACACATGTTAAGTGTGTTAAGACACACTCTTCATCCTGTCAACACACCTGTGCCATTCTACAGCTGGAGTCAGAATGCCAACTTTCTCAATTGCACCTTTGCATTTCACCTTTAACATCACAGCTGTAGCTCCATGTGGATAAAGAAAAAAATCACAGAAGCTGTCAACATTTTCTTTTCCTGATTTGGTAGCTTGGACACTGTGCGTTTTGTAGGTGATAACTAATAACTAAATAACTGTCTGTCTGTCTGATTGTGTGTGTGTGTGTGTGTGTGTGTTAGGTGATAAGAAATGTCTCAGCATCAGGGTGAGAGTACTTTTTATTCAGGAAACAAGCAATCCCAGTGTCCCACTCCACACGCTCCACCCACTCCACCCACTCCAGCCTTTCAGGTGTTTCTGGGAGGGCGGCTGCAAACTGGGCAGCATTCTTTCAGCCCTACAGCCGTCAGCTACTAGCCAGCACTCCTACAGGAACGGCCTGTGTCAACCTCCACCCCCCACAGCCCCTTTGATTTTGCCGCTGTGATCAGCTGCCCACATGAAGGCAGAGAGAGAGAGAGAGAGAGAGAGAGAGAGAGAGAGAGAGAGAGAGGAGGAAGTGAAAAACATGAGCACATTGAGTGGGGTGGTGGAGAAAGCTAATTGACATTTAAAGAATGGTAGCTGAGCTGAGGGGACCAAAGATACACCAAAGAGATTCCAGGTTTTCTTTTAGATGAAGGTCTACGGCGTCTTTCCCAGCACCACGAAACTTTTATCCGTCATTCAGCAAACCTGCCATTCATATCAATCTAAAGTAGCCTGGGATGATTTGAGAGAGCAATCGAGAGCCAGATCATCATGACTTCATGACACAGATATCAGCTCCATCAGGAAAAAAGCCCTGAATAATGCAGAAGTAGTAAATAAAACATGGCCAGCGGCGTTGAGGCCCAAATGAAATGGCTTGATGCGATATTGGACTGGCAGTGGACTGATTTGGCCTTGGCTGAAGTGCCACTAGATTCTTCTCGAACCGCCGGTGGCCTTGCTGGGATTTATCCGTGCGAAAGTCATACGAGGTGTGTAGGTGTCTGGAGGAATGGAGCCCATTTTCAACCTTTGACACTTCTGAGGTAATTACTGTTCACTCTGTAAGAGTAAGAAAAACTAAAACCCAGAAAAACACATGAGGATAAAGTGGGATAAGGTGCGCGCGCGCACACACACACACACACACACACACACACACACACACACACACACACACACACACACAATGCACCCCCCACCCTTCCCTCCACACTCACACCCACTCCCACACACTCCTACACACACAGCTCTAGTATGGCCTGATATGATGTTCTGAGCTCCCCTGGAATATTTCATTTGACACGGAAATGAGAACGGACAAATGGTTATTGCTCTCCCACCTGCTGGGCCCTAGGACAAATGCATAATTCATACGGCTATTGTTCCGGGCCTAGTTCGTCCTGGGAAAACAAATTGCCACATAATTAGCGAGGACGCTTGTGAACGCACACTGGCCGGCGTGGCCCTCACAGCCATGAAAGAGTCCTCGGCAGCTGAGCAGGGGGCTCTTTGAACTCTCACTGCGAGGCAAAAGAAGCTGAGTTTGAATTTGAATAAAACTCCAAACTGCTCTGTTGTCATGGGTGATGCTCATCAAGGTATCTGCACAACTGAGAGTAAACAGGGTGAACAGTCGGCTGTTTGCCAGCTCTGGGCTGTTCGGCTACTGAACATGGTGGTCTGTGTGTCTGCCTGGTGGTCTCCTCTCCACACACAGCTGTTCCTCTCCAGCTCTTGTGTGTGTATCACAGAGGTAGTGTTTGTGTGTATTGTAGAGGTAGTGTTTGTGTGTATTGTAGAGGTAGTGTTTGTGTGTGTCGTAGAGGTAGTGTTTGTGTGTATTGTAGAGGTAGTGTTTGTGTGTGTCGTAGAGGTAGTGTTTGTGTGTATTGTAGAGGTAGTGTTTGTGTGTGTCGTAGAGGTAGTGTTTGTGTGTATTGCAGAGGTAGTGTTTGTGTGTGTCATAGAGGTAGTGTTTGTGTATTGTGGAGGTAGTGTTTGTGTGTGTCGTAGAGGTAGTGTTTGTGTGTATTGTAGATGTAGTGTTTGTGTGTGTCGTAGAGGTAGTGTTTGTGTGTGTCATAGAGGTAGTGTTTGTGTGTGTCATAGAGGTAGTGTTTGTGTGTTTTGTAGAGTTAGTGTTTGTGTGTATTGGAGAGGTAGTGTTTGTGTGTATCATAGAGATAGTGTTTGTGTGTGTCATAGAGGTATTCTTTGTGTGTATGACAGAGGTAGTGTTTGTGTGTATTGCAGAGGTAGTGTTTGTGTGTGTCATAGAGGTAGTGTTTGTAAGTCGCTCTGGATAAGAGCGTCTGCTAAATGCCATAAATGTAAATGTAAATGTTTGTGTATTGTGGAGGTAGTGTTTGTGTGTGTCGTAGAGGTAGTGTTTGTGTGTATTGTAGATGTAGTGTTTGTGTGTGTCGTAGAGGTAGTGTTTGTGTGTGTCATAGAGGTAGTGTTTGTGTGTGTCATAGAGGTAGTGTTTGTGTGTTTTGTAGAGTTAGTGTTTGTGTGTATTGGAGAGGTAGTGTTTGTGTGTATCATAGAGATAGTGTTTGTGTGTGTCATAGAGGTATTCTTTGTGTGTATGACAGAGGTAGTGTTTGTGTCACAGAGGCAGTGTTTGTGTGTTGTAGCGGAAGTGTTTGTGTGTATGGTAGAGATAGTGTTTGTGTGTTGTAGAGTTATTGTTTGTGTGTCACAGAGGTAGTGTTTGTGTGTCATAGAGGTAGTGTTTGTGTGTATCGTAGAGATAGTGTTTATGTGTTGCAGAGTTAATGTTTGTGTGTATCGTAGAGATAGTGTTTGTGTGTTGCAGAGGTAATGTTTGTGTGTATCGTAGAGATAGTGTTTGTGTGTTGCAGAGGTAATGTTTGTGTGTATCGTAGAGATAGTGTTTGTGTGTTGCAGAGGTAATGTTTGTGTGTATCGTAGAGATAGTGTTTGTGTGTTGCAGAGGTAATGTTTGTGTGTATCGTAGAGATAGTGTTTGTGTGTTGCAGAGGTAATGTTTGTGTGTATCGTAGAGATAGTGTTTGTGTGTTGTAGCGGAAGGGTTTATGCGTATCTGTGTTGTAGAGGCAGAATTTGTGTGTCATAGAGGTAGTGTTTGTGTGTTATAGAGATAGTGTGTGTGTGTGTGTGTGTGTGTGTGTGTGTGTGTGTGTGTGTGTGTGTGTCATAGAGGTAGTGTGTGTGTGTGTGTCATAGAGGTAGTGTGTGTGTGTGTGTGTGTGTGTGTGTGTGTGTGTGTGTGTGTGTGTGTGTGTGTGTCATAGAGGTAGTGTTTGTGTGTCATAGAGGTAGTGTGTGTGTGTTGTAGAGGTAGTGGGTGTGTGTGTGTGTATGTGTGTGTGTGTGTGTGTGTGTGTGTGTGTGTGTGTGTCATAGAGATAGTGGTAGGATCAACAAAACAGATTCAGCCACTCTGGAGATGCAGGGATCGGTCAGCATGAGCGTGGACTGGGGTGGGCAACACACCAGCTCAGCAAATACACACACACAAGCACACACACACAAGCACACACACCAGATGTCAATTTTCTGGTCTGTATGTGAGGAATGGCATTTAGAATAGGCACATCATTAGCAAGAACCCATTGAGCCTCACTGAAGCACTGATCATTGTCTTTAATAGAAAACTGTCAGCCTCTCTTTTGGCAAAAGTTCCAACCCACTGGACTGTTGGAGAAAGCGTGGTTTCATTACACGGGGTAATGGTGCCCATTACTTAGTAAAGGACACTGGATAGATTACTGGGCGCTGTGGTAGGCTGTAGCCACACAGTTACTGTGGAAGCAGGAACCCCTAAAGCAGAGACACACAGACGGACGTTAGACCCATGAGATGGAGACTGGCTCAGAGGGACAGGGAGACAGGGAAAGAGAGACAGAAAAGCACACTGTTTACAGATCCTGTTACCTCAGCGCAGCAAAACTGCTGAACTAGCCACAGGCCTACTGTCACACCATAGCAAGTCGTGCAAAGGGTGTAAGAGTGTGTGTGTGTGTGTGTGTGTGTGTGTGTGTGTGTGTGTTTAGGTCCGCGTTTGAAGCTGAGAGATCATTCTTGTTCTTGCTTGTATGTTTCTGAAAGAGTGTATGTTCATGTGTGCTTGTTGGCATGTGTGTGGGAATGTACTTGTGTGTGTGTGTGTGTGTGTGTGTGGTAGGTGAGAACAGAATGGCCTCCTGTTCCCTCTTGGAGAAGCCAACGGCACCAAATTGCAGCCAAAGTCTGTGAGTGGTTAGAAGTGTTAAACCCATCCAAAAGCCCCTTTGACTCTCCCACTGCATACAGAGTGATGCAAACCTGTCCAACTGCGCTTCACCATGTCTTCAATCTCCAGAGCTGAAGCATCCAGCCGAGACCCCTCACTTCTCTCTCAGAGCATCAGTTACTAGTGAACTCATCGCTCGCTTCCTTTAAGGAAGGACTCAATCATCCTCTCTCCTTTCGGCATCAGTGCCCGTAATGGAACACGCCACATCATTTCACGCTGTGGAACAGATCCATATTCAACAATCCGCTGCGGATACGGAACCTAGGAAGGAACCTAGCAAGGCTTCCGGGAGAATGAGGTGTGTGTGTGTGTGTGTGTGTGTGTGTGTGTGTGTGTGTGTGTGTGTGTGTGTGTGTGTGAGTGTGTGGAATGACGAGATGAGGTTTCTGAGGAGGTCTCTCTTTGGAAAACACCCCAGTGCAATAAGCATCCTGTTGGAGGCTGGAATGACTCACACTGATACTGAGAACAGATATGCCTAAATAACGCGCACACACCCTTTTAATATTTCGGACGTGTGTACGGGACGAAGAGGAGGAGATCTGTCAGCGTCCAGGCTGTCGTGTAGCATGTTAATGTGCCGTGATGTTGTGTAGCGTGTGAATAAGCTTCTCTGCTGTAAGACGAGGCTTCCGTGCTGTCTTTTAGACCATGGTGACCTGCACTGTCGATCTGTGCTTGGCATCATGGCCTGACTGGGCTCGTTCTGATGAGTTCTTTCGAGTTCTCGCAAGCTCTCACGAGTTCTTTCAAGGTCTCATGAGCTCTCACAAGCTCTCACAAGCTCTCCGCCCCCCCATTGCTTCTCTCTCTGCTCCGCCCCTCCCCTATAAAACGCGAGGGGCCCCTCTCTGTGCTGGTGACTGGTGACACGGTGCCTCTCTGTGCTGGTGACTGGTGACACGGTGCCTCTCTGTGCTGGTGACTGGTGACACGGTGTCTCTCTGTGCTGGTGACTGGTGACACGGTGTCTCTCTGTGCTGGTGACTGGTGACACGGTGTCTCTCTGTGCTGGTGACTGGTGACACGGTGTCTCTCTGTGCCTCCCCGTCACTCTGTCGCCACCGACCGCATGTCTGGTTGCAGTATCCTATTACAACATCAACTTCATTGTCGCTATTATATTTAGTGTGTATATTTAGTATTTTATTTAATATATATACATATTACATAAAATATAAATTGTATCCTCAATCATTTATCTTCTGAACCTTTTGGGCTCCACTTGACAAGAACTTGCTAGTTTGAACCAGCTGATCTAAGCACAAGCTTTTAATTAAGGACAGCGCAAGAAATACTGTAAACAACACTGGACCATGAATATTTCATCACAGACGAGGAGCGAGCAGAGGAAACATCTTCAGATCTGAAGAAGGCGCGATTAACGCAACGCTCTGCACGTCTGGCGCGTTTTCACACGCCAGCCTGTCGTGTGCGTTAATGCTGCAACCCACCGCCATGGCGCCTGTTACAGAGGCTAATCCAGCGAAAAACGCCTGCAGTTCATCTCATTAACGCGGAGCACTGCGCTCTCACGCCGCACGTCACCCGTCCACAAGAAACATCCCTGACACGCTCGTTTCATTCTCAATAAGATTTAATTATAAGTGGATTACAACAAATCGTCTTTCTATTCAATTAGATTTTTTTTTCTGTCAGTGGCTTACAGGAATGTGACAGTTATGCTATGTGTAAGTGACTATACTGCAAAAATGGTTGCATGATAAGGAAGGCAATTTAAAATATTCTGTACTCAATTTCATAACTACTGATAATGTTTACAGTGCAGTCATGGATAAAATTAGAAACAACAATAAAGTAAAGAAAAAATGATTCACCAATCAATGATCTACAACACAATATAATTAACATAATGGTAAGACAACCCTTCTGATTGGCTGATGGCTGTAACACTCTAACTAGAGATATGCAGGCAGAAGTATCTTGGGTTAGCACTGCATGCTGGGAATGCGGAGGCTGTATGGTAAGTGCAGTAGGAGAGAGAGACAGAGAGACAGACAGAGAGAGAGAGAGAGAGAGAAAGACAGAGAGAGAGCAGATGGCCAGGATTACTCTGGCCTAAAATACTCTGTTGATTCTCTCAGGGAGAGCAGCCCAGAGAAACTCCATCTGCTAGAACTACCCATAAACTCTCAGAGAGAACGAGAGACAGAGAGAAAGAGAGAGAGAGAGAGAGAGATACAGATAGAGAGAGAGAAAGAGAGAGGGATAGAGAGAGATACATATATATAGAGAGAAAGAGAGATACAGAGAGAGAGGGATAGAGAGAGACACAGAGATATAGACAGCGATAGAGAGAGAGAGAGAGAGAGAGAGAGAGAGAGAGAAACAGTTCAAATCACTTCAACAGCAATTAGCATGATTTTATTCTCCTTTTCTGCCTCATCATTTTGCTGTTTCCTCATCACTGCTGTGATGGAAGGGGTGGAACGAACCTTGTGCAACACACACACACACACACACAAACACACACACACACACACACACACACACACACACACACACAGTGATGGATGCTGGATTTAAGCACTATGAGGTGTGCCATGTCCAGTCAATACTATTGATACTGGAAGTTGGTTAAATAAGTCAGAGGCAGCCGTAATTAATGGCTGCCTCAGAAATAATAGCAAGTGTGGTGAACTTGTGTCATTGTGACTGGGAACCTGAGAAAGAGACTGAACAGGAGAAAAAAAACACATGTACATGTGTGTGTGTGTGTGTGTGTGTGTGTGTGTGTGTGTGTGTGTGTGTGTGTGTGTGTGTGTGTGTGTGTGTGTTTGTGTGTGTGTTTGTGTGTGTTGGGGCTGGGCAATATTGACCAAAAATTATATCTTGATATTTTCTGGGATTTCGTTGGAAACGACAAGTAGACGCTATTGCTGGTGGTGTCTGTATTTTTCTCCTCTTTGCTCTCTCATTTAGAATTTAGGTCAGGCACTTTTTAGGCAGCTGTGCTAGCTGTGCTAGCGTAACCTAGCGGTGCGGTGATGATGTTCTTGCTCAGCCCACACACGTGGCCTTTCCACACTTTGCCTTTGTCTTTTAACTTCCTATGTATGTTGACTGCTATGACAAGAATGGGATCAACATGGGACCAACATCAACATATCTTCCACGGTGGGCCTACAAAAATGAGAATATCACTGTTACTTTCCAGCTGGTTCTAAAAAAAAAAAAAAAAACACAGATATAAAGAGATGTTTTTTATTACTTCATTCATAAACTAGGACTTTGGGGCAGCCACCTAATGTTAGACAGAAATAGGTAAAATATTCAAATTAACTAACACTATTAAAACACTTAATATTTAACAGTCAAAAGAGTCACAATTTGGCTGGCTAATATTAGCCAACTAAAAGACAAAATTACGCTGCTGTTTTAAAATCTAGCCTACCAGCTATTATGACAACCCCTAACTGAACACACTACGCTGTTTTCTGTGTACTGTGTTTTTCAAGCTTCCTGTTTTGAATGAAAATGCAATTTCCAGTAACAATACGCCAAAACGTTCAGTAACTCTTGACTATAAACAGTCTTTATCACTAAACTGGAAGTTCAAAGATAAATTAACAAGATGGAAGTGGCCTTGTTTTGCCTTGTGTGTGAGCTCACAGACACAGACACACAAGGGTGCCCTGCCAGGCTACCGGGAGTGTCTGCACTCTTCAGGCGTGTTTCTGATTGGTTTTTGCAAAGTGAGAGACACACTCGATAATGTCGCACAGCCCTAAAACAACAATTAAGATATTATCATGGACAATAGACACCGCACACCCCTGGCCTGTGTGTGTGCGCATGTAATGATGTGTTTGAGCACAGCACAAAGACCCATTAAATAACAGTGATTAGCTCCAATAATTTCACTAATTGTCTACAGCCAAATAAGCTTTGCAAGTACATGTCTGGTTCTCAGATATTTAAATACACAAATTTGCATAATCCAGTCACACAATAATAAAGTACAATTACTGTACGTTATGCTGTATGCAGATTTACTCAGTGAATACACCTCTGTAATATTTATAATGTATATTGTGCAATGGGAAAACAGAGGTGTGTAAATGGGGATCTCTGGTGTTCTGCTGGAGGCATTCTCCCAGTTTAGGGATCACAGCCGCTGGTGTTCCAATTGCTAAGGGAACAACTGTTGCAGTCACCTTCCACATCTTCTCCAGCTCTTCACTCAACCCTTTGGTTCTTCTCCAGCTCTTCACTCAGCCCTTTGGTTCTTCTCCAGCTCTTCACTCAGCCCTTTGGTTCTTCTCCAGCTCTTCACTCAGCTCTGTGGTTCTTCTCCAGCTCTTCACTCAGCCCTTTGGTTCTTCTCCAGCTCTTCACTCAACCCTTAGGTTCTTCTCCAGCTCTTCACTCAACCCTTAGGTTCTTCTCCAGCTCTTCACTCAACCCTTAGGTTCTTCTCCAGCTCTTCACTCAGCCCTGTGGTTCTTCTCCAGCTCTTCACTCAGCCCTGTGGTTCTTCTCCAGCTCTTCACTCAGCCTTTTGGTTCTTCTCCAGCTCTTCACTCAGCCCATTGATTCTTCTCCAGCTCTTCACTCAGCCCTTTGGTTCTTCTCCAGCTCTTCACTCAACCCTTTGGTTCTTCTCCAGCTCTTCACTCAGCCCTTTGGTTCTTCTCCAGCTCTTCACTCAGCCCTGTGGTTCTTCTCCAGCTCTTCACTCAGCCTTTTGGTTCTTCTCCAGCTCTTCACTCAGCCCATTGATTCTTCTCCAGCTCTTCACTCAGCCCTTTGATTCTTCTCCAGCTCTTCACTCAGCCCTTTGGTTCTTCTCTAGCTCTTCACTCAACCCTTTGGTTCTTCTCCAGCTCTTTTCTCAGCCCTTTGGTTCTTCTCCAGCTCTTCACTCAGCCCTGTGGTTCTTCTCCAGCTCTTCACTCAGCCTTTTGGTTCTTCTCCAGCTTTTCACTCAGCCTTTTGGTTCTTCTCCAGCTCTTCACTCAGCCCTTTGGTTCTTCTCCAGCTCTTCACTCAGCCTTTTGGTTCTTCTCCAGCTCTTCACTCAGCCCTTTGGTTCTTCTCTAGCTCTTCACTCAACCCTTTGGTTCTTCTCCAGCTCTTTTCTCAGCCCTGTGGTTCTTCTCCAGCTCTTCACTCAGCCCTTTGGTTCTTCTCCAGCTCTTCACTCAGCCCTGTGGTTCTTCTCCAGCTCTTCACTCAGCCTTTTGGTTCTTCTCCAGCTTTTCACTCAGCCTTTTGGTTCTTCTCCAGCTCTTCACTCAGCCCTTTGGTTCTTCTCCAGCTCTTCACTCAGCCCTTTGGTTCTTCTCCAGCTCTTCACTCAGCCTTTTGGTTCTTCTCCAGCTTTTCACTCAGCCCTGTGGTTCTTCTCCAGCTCTTCACTCAGCTCTGTGGTTCTTCTCCAGCTCTTTTCTCAGCTCTTTGGTTCTTCTCCAGCTCTTCTCTCAGCCCTTTGGTGTTTCTTGAGCTTTTTGTGTTCCTTGTTCCTGATGTTGCTACAAATTGGGATTGTCAAATATATCACTATGGACCTCTTCTACAGTTTGTCCATCAATATTGTGTCTGGTTGGTTTTATCAGTCTGTATCTGGAAGTTCCACAGCATAATTCTATTTATAGCTTGTATATATATATATATATATATATATATATATATATATATATATATATATATATATATATATATATATATATATATATATATATAGTATATAGAGCTCAATATGTAGCTTGATATACATATCTTGCTTCTGTAATGTAGCTTTAATTTCAGGGTGTTCTTCGTATCCTTCCTCTTAGCTCTGTTTGAACAAGCGGAGTGATGTGTTTATAGAAGAATCTGTGATTGCTATATGCTATATCAGGAATCACCATAAGCAAACAAATATCCTCAAATAAAAGATAATACTCTGCACTCTGAACCATACCAATTGTTTCTGTGAAGCATCAAATCCAATCTGTTAGAGTAAAGAGAGCAAAATGAGTCACCATCCCACTACTCACGGGCTGTGCCGCACATCTTTGTGTGCCAGTGTGTAAGATAAACTACCTCATTCTACCCTACTCCTCTTCACCCTTACAGAAAAAAGAAAAAAGCCCGGTTGAAACAGATCGCTTTGTCACATCTAATATGTATGAATGAGGTCAATGAATTTTATTCACTTGGGTGAATAGTACACCTACAGCTATAGCTACACCAATTTAACATGTTTTAAGTTTACCTACTGGTAATTTAAACACACCATCTAAACATGCTGAATGTGTTTTTTTATCCAAAGCCCAAAAGCAGTTCTTTCCCCCTCTCCCCGCCATGGAACAATCAGCATTATCATGTTCTGACCTCTCTGGCCCTAAAGCTGAACACAGGCCAAACATTGATTTTTCCCCCACTGTCCATACTTAATTAAAATCTTTCTCTTCACACAGTTCCTAGCATAATTATTCATAGATCTGTGCGTATAAAACTCCATGTAGATTCTGGAACCAGATGAACTGTTCTCCATGTTGGGGCCAAACATAGTCCCCACCCATCTCCTGTCAATAGAATGACCTGAGCTCTCCTCAATATGATTGGCTGCAATTGATCCCATTATATAACATCAACAAAAACAGGACGAATCATATAATGCCATCCAATTAGATTGGGATTATGTTGGACTTCAACCATACCGACAAAATCTGATCATTAGAGGTTCTCACACTCCAAGCAGAACAACGTCAGCTTAATTTCCCTTGGAAAATATCTGCATATGTTAACATTAGCATAAGGGGTAAACAGCATTACATCCGTACATTAAAATATTGTTAAACTACATTTTAGATGATAAAATATTTATGCACAAACTGTAGGATGATGAGGTTAGGAAGCTACTAATGTCAGTTCATGGTTCATGCCAGTGACTAAACATGTCTCAGTCCATCACAGCCCCTCCTGATGAAGACCCCACAGACTGCAGTGTATTAACCTTTTGAACTATACATACTGGTTTAAGACAGTGGATGACTCTAGATGCATCTGCCATTCATATTACATCATCCTGTCCCATGTTGCATCATTGTGTCTCCGTCACAATGTTCAGTGCAGACAATGAAAACTTGCTGAAGGATGCATGCTTAAAACAATAATGCCTTGTTATAAATGTTATAACAGCATTAAACAATGGTTGAAATGTTTGTGTTTCACAATAAAAGCATTGTTTTGGTTGGTAGTAAGACATGGGAGGCTGCTCAAATGGGGCCTGCCTCTATTTAGCAACGGTAACAAGCACAGTCTCACGGAGATGCTACTCACTCATTCTGTCTGTCTCTTTGTCCTTGTCATAGTTTATCTCGCTCCTTTTCTCTCTTTCTCTCAGCCTCTATCTCTCTTTCTCACACCAGTGAATGGATAGTGTTCATTCCTCTCTTTCCATATCTTCCCCGTGCTGGTCCTGCTCCCCCCTCTGCACATATGACCCCGACCTCCAACAACCATCTCAGCACACCATCTCACCGCTGCCTGACTGACATGGTGGAAAACAGAGGACTGACCCAGGATCACAGCAGGATCACTAAACAAAAAACCACCTACACTAGGGCATTTTAGAATCTCAGCTCCAAAGCTCAGGTTTAAAGGCACCAGCGTGAGACAGGCGGCCATTTCAAGGGTTCCTATCTGAAACGATCAGTGGCACTGAGAAGTTAAGCTTTCAGTTTATGCTTTGGTTCATCTAATTCACTCCAACTGTTTATATGTGTAATTGGATTAAATAAGACCCTCATTCTCTGTCTCTCTGTCTCTCTCTCTCTCTTTCTCTCACACACACACACAAAAGAACACACACAACGAGATGAAAATGATTAAAGGCATACTCAGATCTCTGAAGTAAAGTGACCTGTAGCTGTATCGATCTGTCATCATAATCTGGCTTTTATGCCAAATGAATAAACCGACGGTGGAGTATCTGATCCTAAATCTGTTGTCTTATAGTGAGATTCTGAGGCTGTTTGTAAATCTGAACACGGAGGAGTGCATTTGTTTTCTTCCCCAGCAGAGTGAACAACGGGACGCCCTGCTGGAGCGCTACTGAGCATGCTCAGACAGCGCTCGCACTCTATTACTGACCACTTTAGTGTGACGTGCTGCATAGTTCCGAGTGGCTTCATTGCGGAGATGAAAACGCAATCATTTTAGACATCAAGCAGAGATGGAAAGATGGAAAGGGGTGGAGACGGACAGATACGTACAGAGAGGAAAGGAAAATTACTGCATGAGCTGGTGAAAAAGCGAGCCAGATCTTTGCGTGAGACAAGGTGGGAACTACCCATAATCCAATTTGTTCTCTGTCTTCACCTCCCTCGCGCTCCCCTGCGTGGTACAGTCACAGAGCCTTATCTACTGAGGTCAAAATCGCCCTAAAATAACATTTCATGTTCTCCATCGAATTTAACGGCTGCGAACGCCGGGGCTCTTGACGTCTACTAGCTCTTGTGGCGTCAGTAAGGATGTGGCATTTGAATACACCAGCACTCCTCTGCAGTCTGTTTCCAACAGCATTTCTCTTTTAAATTGCATTGGACGCACTGAATCACTTTGGCGAGAATTCCAGCCCATTACCACGGCAAACAATAGGTGCGAACAGCGTGCACCTCAAAAAGAACGTCTGTTACCATGGCTACGGCTGCACACTGGCACAGACCCCTGGGTTCCGTTAGTGTGAACCACTCCGACCAAACGAAAATAAATACTTGCTGACTTTCGTTGGCAGACTCCTCCATCTTTCTTTTTTCCCCTGACATTCTTTCTATCTTGTCTTTCTTTCACTCTTTCTCTTTTGCATCCATCCAACAGAGCACCATTCTTTATTGTTTACAGGATCTTTAAGCGAACTGTAAAAATAGTGAATAAACTCCAGTACTAAACACTCAAATGGAAATATGGATGCATTTATTACACTTAAACACTTTTTAAATTTATTAATTTTTTTGTAAGTTAGAATCCTGTAGAATTGGACCTCAGAAAACAAAGTCAATTAGAAAGCTAATTGCCTCAGACTGTTGCCTCTGTGACTGTTTACTGGACCAGAGACCTTACAAAATATTCTACCTGTCAATAATCAGATGGACAGTATCTGATTGGAGTGTCACACACAGCACAAGCTGCTTGCTTGTCTTAATAAAAAAAAGATTTAAATGACTTTAAAAACAAACAAAAAACCATTAAAAAAAACATCCTTTACCACCCTAGACTATTCAAACAGATAATTTCTTTGAAGTATTGTTTTATTATTATTATTATTATTATTATTATTAGTATTATTATTATTTAATTCATTACATAACTAATTGCTTTTGCCTGGACAGAAGCCAGTTGATTAAAGAGTGAGAATTTCAGAAACACAAATGTCTGCAGGACTGGTGGTCTGATGGGAATAGCTGTAGGCTCCATACATATGGCCCCGTCCTGCTCTCTTTCAGGCTGATGAATATTAGTTAACACAGGACTCAACTAACAGCAGCAGTGTCATTAGAACAAAAACTAATGGCTTGTTGGTCAGGCTTTATGTGTGGCAGTACAGGACCCCATGGGGAATTAATGAGAAAAGGTAGATGCAAAACTTGCTATGATCTTTCATTCTATTATTCTACACCTAATATCCCATAAACGGATTGTAGAAGGTGCTGATGAATAAGCAGAAGATCAAACATTGGATATCTCAGGATGGCCGCTGTGAGCGCAGCAGCAACACAACACTGGTGAGGCGCTACAGTGTTCTCTATATCTGCCTGGATGTCAGAGCGAGTTTGCATTAATTCTGCTGCAGCTGAGGAAGTGTTTGGACAATCCCTGATCACAGCTTTAGACTTCACCAAAACACATCCCCACCGGTTTCCTGTCGGAGAGACACACATGCACACGCGGCCGAGCATGCACACACTCCGATTGGTGATGAAAGAAAAGCAGAAAAGAAGGTGTGAATACTGCAATGATATGTCAGTCACCGTAGGCAGTGTGTGTGTGTGTGTGTGTGTGTGTGTGTGTGTGTACATGTATATACACAAGGTACTTGCGAGAATAAGCTAGCATTTCAATCACACCTCACTGTCAGAGTTCTGACATGTGCAAGCATCTGGGCTCTCCCAAGGAAGCAAAATACCCACTGATGACAAATTTTCTACAGCAAACAGGAATGGAAAGTGAGAAGGATTTAGATGACTTATGGGCTAAAGTTGTGAAGCCCTCAGCCTGAAAATAGCTCTTCGTCCCTCAGGTGGGTCTCCCTGAACTTCAGATCTACATCCGGCTGGACCATGCTGACCCTGGGGGTCCCCGGCTCACCTGGCTTTGCCATTTTCAACACACCTGCCCCAAACCATCAGTTAATTAACGGGCCCTTCATGAGGTAAGGCTGGGTGTGAGAGCTGGGAGCACTCACATGATCTGCTGGGCTGCACCAGGACCAGGAGACATTTCTGTAATCAAAGCCTGTGACCGCTATAGCAATACGACATGCCAGCCAGCACCATGCAGACTTCAAGGTGCTGAATCTCAAATCAAACAGGTATCACAGAGTAGACATATATCCTCTAGTGGCTCCATGTTTACATATTTCCAAAGCATAACCGATGCATGTTGTCCATCAAACGTCTCTACATGGTGATAGCCAGTCTTTACCCTGCCATGCTTTATTTGGTATTGTAGTTTGGGGTCGAAGGTAAACTCTACGGGCAGGCAGTTCTCTAGAACGGGGCTACCAACATGAATCAGATCTTAATCACTCCTATTTATGCCAATAAAATCAAGCCATTGTTATCCCACCTTTGGGAGGGAAGATAGGATGTGCATAGATGTGTTGGTGAAACCGGATCATGTGCGTGCTATTAGGAGATGAGCAACATGGGAAGAAACTGTTCTAAATGCACTCACATCTCCACAACACAAGCCCGGTTCGTGACATCTGATTGGTTGTGAAAGGCCCACAGTGTCTGTGGTTGTTCTGGTTTGCATGCGAGTAAACAGCCGGAAGGTTCCGTACCCAAAGTCTTTAAGAGCTTCTTCAGAGCTCCTGCCTCCCATGGATGGAAACTTCAGCAGGCCCCAGTAAAATAACACCCAAGCAAATGACAGAAAAGGCATTTCTCAGCACACTGAACACTGTTGTTGAATAAAGCACATTCATACTTTTTAACACATTATTCCCTTGTGGTAAACGTTCACGTATTTCAATAGTTTTCTCTCTCTCCTCTCACGGAGGTTCTCCTGAGACCTAGCCTAGATCAAACCACAAAGAACATTAACCATTCATCAACTCACCTTTTAATATTCCCTATGCATAATTAATTAAAAGGTAAATGAGGTACACATACATATTCAACATTTGAGTTATGCATATGTGCATATTTATGTGTGCTTATAACTATTTTGGTACTACAGCAATATCAGTAAAACAATAAACCAGCACAGCGTCAATGTTTTATTGTGAAACAGACAACACAGCAGAAATATTATATAACCACATGTGAAGATATTTCCAGGATGCATAATTTGTATCACGATATTTAGTTTTGGGGATTTGTGCAGTGCATCAACAGAACACACACTCATATACACACAAATATAAAAAGAGTATTGCTTCAATTAAAAAGGGCATTTATAGAAATAATCAATTTCAAAAGGAAAACAAGGAAATATAGTAACAGATATTAAAATAATAAATAAAAGAACATGATCTACATAATGCTGTGACACTAGTTGTTCCTTAAAAGGCTCTCTGTAACGTCTGAATCTGTCTTTGATGATAAAAGCCCCTCACCATATTGTCTATCTCTAGTGGCCTGTTAGGAGGTAATAAGATTCATGTCCCTCTGGCCTTTCCTGGCCTTTCTGGTCTACAGGACATGACAACATATGACCCATAGTTCCCATTCTACCAGAAGCTTCTTACGCATGTGAATAATACTCACACACACACACACACACACACACACACACACACACACACTCTGCATGCATGTACATTCGCTTACAATGGACTGATAGACTCTTTTCATCTTCAGGCTATGAATGACATTAACCCATGACCAGGCTCTTTATGAAGCTTACTACAGTCACTAGCAGGTTATACACTGCACTGGTAAGGGAATGTAAACCACATTCCCCAGTCTAATTCCCCAGTCCCACTCCCCAGCCCTGACAGGTAGATTTATGAGCTCTAAACAGCTCAGCCCACGTGAGGACGTGTCGGACCCCGGGGGACGTGTGCCCCGGCGCCCTGAAACTGAGGATATTCGTCCCATTTCATTCATTCATTTCTTTCCTGCTTCTTCTCTTCCACGTCCATGCCTGACTAGTACTGGGGTTCAGACTGGATTCATATCACGTGTGCTGGCATAATGGCTTCCGTGGATTAAATCACATGAGTACCGAGAGTGTAAGAATATGAACACAATGGGTGTAGGACTGGCAATACATTTCAGTGAGAACAGGAGCTTATCAGTGGTAGAAGTGTTCTGTGCTCTATGCATTATGTGGTTAAAAACGCTACAAGACTTTCATGGAGAACATGTTTTTTTCTGCCTATAAGCCTATAATAAGGTAAATGCAACCTTATTTCAAGCCCTTCCTACAGGACACGCACACACATCTTTGATCAATTACTTCCAAACAAAAAAGGTCTCTGGCCACCTGGACACCAACTGTTATCACCACCTGTTTCACCTGAAATCTGTACATTGTGTTTGCAGGGCAACACCAGCCCAGTTTAATTACCCTGATGCATGTCTAGCTGGAGCAGTGGTGTGGGGTAAGCCACACTCAACGCTGTAGTGTCTGTGTAGTTGTGTGAAGCAGCTTCACTCCCTCACTGACACTCAGAGGACCACATACAGTTGGACTCTGTTATATCTAATGGTTGGTAGAGCCTGGTTGAGACTAGTACACACAACACACACACACACACACAAACATACACACACACAAAACGTCGCTGTTTGCACACCTTAAGTGCACTGGCATTCCGTACCACTCTGCCGTATTTTAATTGGCCCCAGTGCAACCAGGCCAGACGTGCACGCCAGCGCCTTAACGATGACAGCCAGGGTTCTGCGTCAATGCAAAGACACTCACATCCCGTTTTCCCGGGAGAGGAGACCTGTTCCTCATTAGGGCTGCTGTCCGCGCTCCGCGCTCCGCTCCCGCCGGCTGACAGCCCAAAGTGCAGAGAGCCCGGAGCCGTTCACGCACGTTCATAACATCCAGCCGCCACCACCACGTCTTTGCTGGAATTCAGACGGCCAGGATCGCTCAGCAATATGGTCATCTGCAATATGCCGTTTCAATTGGCCAGGTACTGCCAGTGTGAGTTGGAGCAATTTACTATACAACACTAAATAAAGAGGCCGTTTAAGTTGTGCACAATTGATGATCACAAATCAAAAGGTTTTACTTCTTTTTCATAAATCTGTAGATGTTTTAGAAGAACTATTCTCCAATATGGGTCAGGCTGTGTAATTAAATATCGTAGATATCGAGGCAGCTTTTAACTAACTTTTTCACTATCACGATCACTACTATCAGTGTCCTGGTGCAGGGGATGGCTCCTCCCCCTCACTGCACTGCCTAATTTCCCTGCTTTAACTCACCTGATCCAGTTTGAGGTAGTTAGTGGATGAGATTGATTGGTTTTACAGAATTAGAGAGGGTAAAATGAATAAACAAACAGAATGGGTTTGTCAGCACTGGAATCTAGCCCACTGTGTGTGGTTCAGTGCTCAGTCATTTGGTGGGCGGGCCTTCATCAGGCACTGAACTGCGACTAACCCCTTTGTGCAGCTTTACAGAGACAACCTAGAGCTTTACAGAGACTTTACAGAGTTTTACTAAGCTTTACTGAGTCACTGCCTAGCACAGCTGTTCTCAGATCAGACTGACACTGACTAAAACTAACTCATTCTGCCACAGAGTTACCCCTCATAACCAGGTACCACGGGGTCGTGTTGGTAGTACCGCAGCGGGTTTGACAATTTTACAAATAAGGGCTTTAAATGCTCAAATGGGAAGAATTACCGTCTCTCTCTCTCTCTCTCTCTCTCTCTCTCTTTCTCTCACTCTCTCACTCTCTCACTCTCTCACTCTCTCACTCTCAAGCCCCACATCTCCGTGTCAAAGTCGTGCTGTTTTCCAGGGGCCTCCCCAGGCCTGGGAACAGGGGCGTCCTTTGTCCCCCTGGAAACTCAGCAGACGCGGGCACATTTGCATGCTAATGAGCACCCCGACAAAGCAGCCCGGCCACGTCTGGCTCCGGTGCAGTGACCATCGCCAAGGCGACCCGCCCCGCCGCACCCGGGAGAGAGCCAAGGCATGCGGAGCGGATTCCTTTATGACCTCACCGGCTTTACTCAAGCCTGGAAAAAAGGGGAGGGGCCACAGTGGGGTGGGCACCCTGACAGAGGCAGGAAGACCTGAGGTACCTCAGCCAGAAATGCTAACCCCGCTAACAGCACAGTACATGCTGGGAGAATCAAACTCATTTGTTTTTTTGTTTTTTATTAGTTAACTGGATTAACTAATATAGTTTTTGGTTATTTCATAAAATTTTACACTGTCTTTGTCTACATTTTTATATTTTATGAGAGTAGAGTATACTAGTGATACTAGTAGAGTACTAGTGATACTAGTGAGTATACTAGTGATAGGCTGATATGGAGGAGATCTCCTGAACCTCTGAGGAGGATGGAGATGGAGGCTGAGGCAGGAGGAGGCAGCACTGCTTATCCCTGAGACCGAGGCCCAGTCTCCAACGGCCCGAGTGTTCAGGAAAGACGTGCCCCCTCTAAACCCAAGGGCAGCTCCACCATGGTAGCTAGGGGTCATCGGGAGAAAGGCTGGGTGCCCCTCCAGAACCAGAGGAGGAGGAAGTCCTGCTAAGGCAGGATCGACAGGATAGCGGGGCCTACGCACAGTGCATCCTCCCAAACTACTCCGGAGACAACCGTACGCCCTTCAACTGTCCCTCAACACAAAGGACGAGGCCCAGTGACTCCAGAGGCGAGGACACTTCCCCCGGGAGCCCCCAAAGCCAGTCTGCGTCCCTCGGGGGGGAATCCCAGCACCTCAGGGATCCAGACCTGCACCAGTAACCCCAGGATTGCCACCCTTGCTGAACACAAGCCTTCCAGCGTGGCACCCTGTGAATCCATTTATTTATGTGCCTGTGTCTGTTTCTGTGTGTTTCTCTATCCCCATGTTTTGTGCCCGTGTGTGTGTCTGTGACCGTGATGATTGTGTGATCTGGCTCCGCCCTTCATTGTGGGTCTGGGAGCAAACTGCTGCTGTTGGGCACTCCGGGAGTAGCTGGCCTTGGTGGGCCGGGTCTCCAGCCCCTGACCCCTCCCTCCAGGCGTGTCCACGTGATTATGACTGTCCATATATGGTGGTTTTCATGTGCATCTTGGTGTGTGGGTTCGTCTGTGTCGTTGGAGTTATTCGTATCACCTGTTTCTCGTCTCATTATGGTAACATGCTGTACTTTTATCTTGCTGTCATCAGTATTTAAGTGTGTGTTGACTGTGTTCTTTGTCGTTCTCTGTCTGAGTATCATTACTGTGTTCTAAGTGTTCTAAATAAATGTTGTGTATAAAGACGGTCTGTGTGGCCTCTTGCGTCCTCAAGCCTAATCCACATTACCTATATTCACACACACACACACACACACACACACACACACACACACACACACACACACACACACACACACACACGATATAAATGAGGACATACGACAGGAAATGAGGACATACGGCTACTTTCCCCAAAACAGAGGCGTCTGGCAGAATGTCCTTCTAACATCAAAACCAAGATGGCCAAAATGGCCAAACAGGATTGCGCACTCAAAGTTTCCGCTTTGTTATTTTTGTTAAAAGCAACCTTGTGTTGGGCCAGCATTTTTAACATAGCGACAGGATGGTTTGTCCTGTGAGGGTTTGGTCAGCCTGTTTCCGGAAGTTGCCATCGCCAGCTCATTCGCATCTGCAAAGTTTGTGCTTTTCCAGCATGCGAGCGCTGTATACAGCAAGCGTCCGTCTGCCCACACCAAAGCCTTTGAAATGCTACTAAGCATGAAATATTCATGCAATTTTAACACCCACCGATATTGTTCTCTCTCTGTCATGGTCTCTCCCTTCAGTTATACCTGTGTAGATTGTGGTATAGCCTATCAAACAGTCTCATCAGTCCGCAGTTGTATAATTAATTCTCTCCACCTTATTTAAAAGTGAGATTAATTATAATTGCACTCATTTTGTCAAACAAGGCCACATAATCACTTGAAGCTGTGTCAAGCTTTCATCGTACTTTTTGAGCTCTTTTTTGTATCACTAATAACATCTTGCACTGTGAGGTCTGTGGTGCCGAGTCGCCGTTCGAGGAGCCGCCAAGCTAATTTTCTTTTTTTTTTTTTTATTCTGCCTTCTTTAATTGTTCTCTCATTGTGTGAAAACTCCCACCTGCTTTACTTGAGCTTTCTTTCAAAGGTTTAGTATATTGTCCCCCATTAACTGCTGTAGTATGAGGTGTGCGCCTGTATGTGTGTGTGTGTGTGTGTGTGTGTGTGTGTGTGTGTGTGTGTGTGTGTGTGTGTGTGTGTGTGTGTGCTGGAATAAAGTGTCTAGAAAAAGCTGAAAAGGGAAAAAAGAAGGCAGTGAAGGTGAGGGGTCAAATAATGAGGTAGTCAACAAAAAAGTAGCATCAGAACATTTGCTCCCAAAAAAAAACACGAACAACAACAACAAAATCCCAGACGAGTCCCATGACAGTTCTTCAGGCCCCAAACCGCCCTTTACATCCCAAATCCTGACAAACTGAGTTTTCTACACTCAGCATCGACTGTGGTCACAGTCCACAGTACCTACCAAACCAGATTCCTCTCTGCTCCTTTAGGGAGCAATCCCTCAGAGGTGACGGTTAATGTGTTAGTAACGTGCCGGCTGTCTTTGAGGTATAAGGGTATGAAGAGAGGTACGAGGCATTTAGCAGACGCCTTCACCACGAAACTGTCGGTTGGGGTTTGTTAGCCAGACAAAGGCAGCTATGGAGTGCACTGTGTTCTAGACCAGGAGGCAGAGGAAGAATGACAGGCGAATGACAGTAGTGAAAGGAGTGTGATCTGACAAAAGAGTGAAGAGGAACAGGGAAGATGAACCTAAGAAAGACAAATTGTGTTCATTCCTCTCAATGCAGCTTAGGAACAGATATCTAAAGTGAGTGCAAGAATAGAGTAAGAAGACAAAGGAAACGCACCAAACAAAAGACGACCAGAGGATGACAGCGAGACAGACAGTGAGACAGACAGAGAGAACGAGACAGAAATAAACAGAGGAGGTCAGTTTGACTGGGTGCCGTTTGAAGACTTTTTAGGTTTTATAGCCAAGGTCACCTCACTGAACACCACACTCACAATTTCACATGGAAATCACTCCCGTGCACACACACACACACATGCCCACGGAGAAACAGGATATATGACTAAGGGGGAAGCCCCTTGTCACAGGGATGTATCACAATTATCTGCAGCCATCGTGAGACAGAGCAACAAAACCCAATACTGCAGTAGTACACACACACACACACACACACACACACACACACACACACACACACACACACTGCACTATTCACCTACTCAGTCAAACCTCTCAGCAAAACAATGTCATGATAAAAATCAGCCTTGTGTCTTAGGAATCAAATGACAATATTTTCCACAGAAATCACAGCCCCAGTATAAACGTGACAGCAGATCAAACATCCTGAAAACGGCGGGAAAAATGTCATTGTAAAGCTTTGACAATGACAATGACCCATTTGGGTCTCTCTCCATCTTTCTTTCTTCCTCCCTCATCCCCCCATTCTTCCTGTCTCTCATAGTAATGGACAGATTGGGAGAGACAGATCTGAGCGGCCAGGCCATCTTCTGCTGCTTATGAATTACATATGGGTGTCTGATAGCTGAGGCATTACTAATACATCCTCCCACTTCGTGCGCACATGTTTCAGTTCCTCCATATTGCCAGAGAAACACTGAATACCCCCATGTGTAAAGCTCTGTTGCTACCGGAGGATTTTGTGTACTTTGATGAATCTATAATAGTTACAGACTTTCACAGAAATTATACATCACTGAGAGGAAATGCAATTCATTTTATGAAGCACAATCTCATGATATAAGGAATCAGTCTTTTCTTATAGCAATGTGTTACATTTGTGACGAATATGTCCCTGAGCCAACACTGCACTGTTGGACATGTCAAATACAGAAAGAGACAGTAACGATGTTTACCATGTCTCTACAGCAGGGTCTCCATGAGGTCGGGCAATATAACCAAATTGGTTTTTGATATTCGATATTTAAAATCGATATGGAAATATCACACAACAGAAATAAATAAATGTGTGGCTCGCGTGTCAAAACGCACGTCTAGTACCCATTGCAAAGTAGTGTTTGAGCTAAAGTTCTGAGATGAGTAGAATCAGCTAAGGGCATGAAAGTGAAAGTGAACTCATAGCTGAGTAAATTGTTGGACCCGTGGAAGTGGTTTAAATAAGTTAAAGCAATGCAAATCAGGCCCACGCCGAGGCCCTCTCAGTCATTACCAGTATACTCTTCGAATTCTGACAAGTGTGGGAAAAAATACTTCTGATTAAATATATCATGATTATATTTCTGACATATTGGCCAGTCATAGACTCCACCCTCCCTGTAGGACAGCTAACTTCCTCCAGAGTTCATCTCTCCCTGGGACGGCAAACGTGACTGAATATAAAGACACCAGGCCATATGTCCTAATTGCCTCTGTAAAACCTGCATCAGAGACTAAAGAGTGAAAATGTAAAAACATGGACGACTCGCTGTAGTTCACAGTGCCTATACATGGTTGGGTTTAACAGAAGAATCAATAAAAATTGATTAAACATGTATATTATACAGCCTTGGATGTTGTGATCCATATCCACAAAGGCGCTTCTGAATAAGATGGAACGGTTTCTTTTTTTATCCTGGGATATTGATTCTCTGTAAAAGGGACAAAGGAGCAATGAAAAAATGAACGAGAGAGAAACAGAGAGGGGAGCTATTTGTTCATTTCGCTGTGGCAGACTGGTGCGACGTCTATCATTTCAGCGCTCCCAGCTACTCTGAGCAATTTAAAAGAAAGAAAAAAAAAATCTTTGCAAGAATACAAAATTATTACGTGGTGGTATTTTTAGAGCACTGTAATTGCACAAGCAGGGAGTGTTAAGATCAACAGGGACCCAGAGAAGTGTGGAGAGGAAGAGAGGAGATGGTTGAGCATGAATCACAGTCATGTGGCCTATAAGGTTCATTCATTTATGAGATCTGGCAGGTTTCTGATTGTTTTATAACTTCCCATAAGTGTTTGTTCTTCTCATTAATGCATCATTAAGAAATGTAACATGCTTCAACAGGCTTTTCTTCCTGTTATACATAATGCTTTAATTGAACGTTCAGTCTAATTTTCTCCCAAACTCATGTAATACAGCCAGCATTAGTATATAAGGCACCTACACCCACACCCCACCTCTGCCCACTGTGTGTGCACCTATACACACAGACCCAGGCCTGTTCCCCTTACAGGTGTGCGGTGGTAGCTATAATGCGGAGCAGTACTGCGGGTATTGACCATCCACACTCACACCCACACACACACACACACACACACACACACACACACACACACACACACACACACACACACACACACACACACAGAACCTGTTTCACACACACGTACCACCTACTCAATGTAAATGTGTTCTTCTCAAGCCCCAAGAGCTACAGTGGACAATTGGAGGAATGGCTAAGAAGACTATGGTTTGTTTTTTACGTGGTTTTCAGTAACCCCAGACCCAAGCATGTGGAGATCTCCTCACATCAGACGCTGTTTGAGTGCATCAGCACCAGCCCCCATCTTGAGGTCCTTAGTCCTGCTACGACAAAAGTCAAAAGTGACACGTTCCCCTTGAAAGTCCAGCACGGCGCCCCCTGCTGAGCACCCGTGAACTGGAGCCTCGTCGTGCCTCTGACAGACGCACCTGGCAGATCAGACTGGTGCTGCGTTTTTGGCATCGCTCCCCATCAGAGCAACAGCACGATGTAATGGCTCTGAGTGGTGTTTGAACCCCCAGTGGTCATCATGACTCCCTACGTATTTACAGCAAGTCACTATCAGAGCCACAATATACCGAACACTGTAGTGTACCGATGATGGATGCTGCGTTTTCCAGTGTATATTGTAATACAGTTTAAAGGGTTATCATATGGTATGAGGTCAGAAGATGGCAACAGCCTGGCGATATCAATGTAAATATGTACAGTTGTGATCAAATTTATTCAACCCCCAATGCTGCGAAGGGTTTTATGAAATTCAGTGCACATTTGTAATTGTGTTCATAATGAAATCTTACAAGGACTTGTTAAAGAACTAAATGCAACTAAGATAGCATCAATTTTTTTTGTCATAAAGTATTAAATGGCCTTTTTGTGATTTCTTCATTGACACAATTATTCAACCCCTTTACGACTACCACTCCTAAGAACAGAGGTTCATTCCAGTGTTTTCCATCAGGTATTGAAAACATCTGTGGATGTCAACGAGCAGCAGTCAAGCATGATAAGCACCAATTAGGCAGATTTAAAAGGACTGTGATACTCAGCTCCTTCTAGACATCTACTGGTGTGTTTCCAAGCATGGTGAAGGCAAGAGAATGGTCCCAGAAGACAAGAGAAGAGGTTATTGCTCTTCACAAGAATGGCAAAGGATATAAAAAGATTGCGAAGTTGTTAAATATTCCAAGAGACACTATCGGAAGTATCATTCGCAAGTTCAAGTTAAAGGGCACAGTGGAAACGTTACCTGGTCGTGGCAGAAAGAAGATCCTGACCGCGACTGCTGTGCGCTACCTGAAGCGTAATGTGGAGAAAAATCCCCGCGTGACTGCTAAGGAACTGAAAAAAGACCTGTCAGATGTGGGCACTGAAGTTTCAGCTCAGACAATAAGGCGCGCACTGCATAACGAAGACCTCCATGCCAGAATGCCCAGACGCACCCCCTTGCTGACTCCAAAGAACAAGAAAAGTCGACTGCAGTATGCCAAAATTCATGTGGACAAGCCACAAAGGTTTTGGAACAGGTTTTGGAAACTAAATTTGAACTGTTTGGGACAATGGACCAGCGCTATGTTTGGAGAAGGAAGAACCAGGCTTATGAACAAAAGAACACCTTGCCTACTGTAAAGCATGGCGGGGGGTCAATTATGCTTTGGGGCTGTTTTGCTTCTAATGGTACAGGAAAGCTTCAACGTGTGCAGGGTACCATGAATTCCCTTCAGTACCAGGAGATCTTGGAGGAAAATGTGATGGAGTCAGTCACAAACCTGCGGCTTGGGAGACGTTGGACCTTCCAACAGGACAATGATCCGAAGCACACATCCAAGTCCACTAGAGCATGGTTGAACATGAAAGGCTGGAACATTCTAGAGTGGCCATCGCAATCACCAGACTTAAATCCAATTGAGAACCTCTGGTGGGACCTAAAGAAGGCAGTTGCAGTGCGCAAGCCTAAGAATGTGACTGAACTGGAGGCTTTTGCCCATGAAGAATGGGCTAAGATACTCATAGGTCGCTGCAAGACACTTGTGTCAAGCTATGCTTCACGCTTGAAAGCTGTCATAACTGGAAAAGGATGTTGTACTAAGTACTAAAAAATAATGTCACTAGGGGGTTGAATAAAACTGATAATGATGTGAGCACAGTAAAGACATTTGTGGTTATTCCATCATAAATATTATGTTATGTTTGTCTAATTTATAAGTGCCTCTTTGATATAATTGTAAATAAGATGACTGAAATGATCAAAATCAATGTGAAACTGGCCAAAACACTTTATTTCAGTGGGGGTTGAATAAATTTGATCACAACTGTACACATGCGAGCACCATGCTACTCACGCAGATACTAGGCAAGATTTCTCAGAACGTTTCAACCTTGTGGCTCCGTTTTGTCAGTTTATATTTGAAAGGTTTCTATCAGCGACCTTCAGCCTGATACATCAGCAGTGCGGTTCCGATCCGCTGGACCACCCTGGGCTCAGGCGTGCTGCTCCCTGGCACTCACAAGGGAGGAGCGAGCGGAGCTGGAGGTTTTACACCCAGCCATCATCACTGCCCGAGACCTTGAGAAGGGGGTCTGTCCCACGGTACCAGCCAGCCAACAATGGTTCTGCTGTCCAAAACTGACGTGTGGATGGGCAGGAAGATGGGCTGTATGAATAGTGCATGTTCCTCCATGGCCACTCATCATTTCTAGCTGTACATCTACAGGTATGTTTGTAAGAGGGTTTGATGAGATGGTGTAAACTACAGTTTCTATTGCATTGCCTGTAAATCACAAAGGGAAAGAAGGAAACTTATTGTTCTTCTGCATAAACACTTTGGGCACAACTAGCAATTGCATAATCAGAGCTACTAAGACAATTGACATTAAAATGCAGACTTTAGAGTCAGAGAAGGAGAATCTAAACATTTATTTAGTACTTTAAATTTGAAGTCCAAAATGTTTAATTTACACAAGAAGGATGTTGACATAATTAATTATTCTATCTTCACACCGGGGCCCTTATTGATAATGCTCGACTGGGCATTCCAAAGCACTGTAATAATCACACTTGGCTTTGATCGATCAAGTGCACCTGCTGCATGTCGGCTGATCACGTGTCGCAACACTGCAGCATTAATGATTCAAACCTCCACCCTGGGAGTCGTGACAGAATAGTGCTGAAGAACCTTCACATGCGTGAACAGGGGGAGTTTAACTAGAGCTGGCTGTCGGCCATTTAACGTACGGGGCAGTAACAAGGGCGTCAATAACACTGATCGCTCCTACTGGGTCATTCACAATATTACTTTAGACTTCTCGGTCTAGCCTTTGGCCAATGAAAACACAAAACACAGAGAAAACACAAAATGCTGTACAGCATCATACTAGAAATGTGTTATCAATGGGAAATATTTGCTTATTTAATGTATTTCTTACAAAAATAAGCCCTGTCAATGCAAGCACTTCAGATAACGTACACAGCGTTGGCATAATGTTGGCTGTTGGACTAAGAGAAACTCACTGAGGAATCAAATGGCTTTGCTTTCTACTGCCAACCTTCACCTCATGTTTCCTCCTGGAGGACAAGCTAATGCATTTTCTATATAAAAATTTATTAGCTCTTTACAGTGCATACTAAAGACTGATTCCCCCCCCTCTCTGCACCCTTAGCTGACTGTCAACTTTTAAAATAATAAGCTGAAGAGATTAACCAAAGTCCTTGTCCTTGTCTGGCCATCACACCGTGCACCTTTGAGACATCCAAGCTCCGGATCTCTGGAGTAGACCGTCAGACTGGAAGTCTGTCGGTGCTAGCTCTGTCTTGCCAAGCATAACACCATCACCAAAACACCCCCCACACCCTACACCCCTCGGGAGTGTTCAGATCATGTTCAGGAGGGTGGTTTACTCAGGAGCCTTTTTGCCTGGGGATCACTGAGATTTGGATTCGGTGTATGCGAGGCCTGGGAGGCAGACAGAGAGGAGCTCGTTGGGGGTCTGGCGGCTACCGCCACAGAGGCAGCTGCTGTCGCCACTGCAGTGGTTCTCCAGAAGGTGACTCACCCCCCCGTGGCTTGAAATTCCTGCATCATTTATTGATACATCTCCTCTGAAACGAGGCACGGCAGGCATCTTTAGTGCCTTTCCACTTCTCCTCCCTCACTCCCTCTCTCTCTCTCTCTCTCTGTCACTCACACTTATATACTTTCAGAGTCGTCCCAATGGTCTTTTAATTTTTGAGGGGTTATTTTTAGCTGAAGATAATCGAGGTGGAAACTCCCATCTGTCCCGTGTCCAGTCCAGCTGCCCTGCTTTTAGTGGGCAAAACTAAAAACACGTGAGAAGGAGAAGCGAGCAAAATGGTCTCTATCACCATCTCTTTCATACCAACGCTAAGTCGCCATTCGAGAGGGAAGCTTGACGTTTCCCTGTGTTAATAAAGGACCCCACGGTGACATGGCTACGACCGGGATTATAGTTGCTGCGCCCAATGAGATCTTCAGTTTGGCGGATGGCTTTTTCCCCATATTTATTCAGATATGCAGTTCATGCTGAAACATATCTCCACAATGATTTATTCCCCAATGCAAATGTCTGTATAACTTTCAGCCACACTACAAAAGCAATGAGCAGAGAAATGAGAACACCTCCTTCCTCATATTTCATCAATTGGAGCATGAAAACGTTTTTTTTTTTTCCCCCTCCTAGAAGCGAGCAGAATGCCGAGGACATTTTGATTTTAAGACGACAGCATCCACAGAATGACAAGCTACTGGGCAAGTTTGAAAATATGAAACGTCTGCAACTATGATGGATGATAAGCATATAATAAGCAGAACACAAGCGCCTCAGCTCATAGTATAAGTCTATATATATTTTTTTCTTTTAAAGGCAACCGGGTATTTTAGCTTGGTCCTAAAAACAGTGCCCCTCATTTGCATGAATGCTTTTGAATTGGTGGTACTCAGCTACTGAATAGTGTGGTGCCTCCAGCTCTGATTAATTTTAATTGGCACCATTGATTGGCACATCTGATTGGTTTTCTAGCCTTGAGGCTGAAGCACCATAACTAAACCAGCACAACATGGTTATATTTACAGCATTTGACAGATGCTCTTTCTCCAGAACAACTTCCATAGTTATCAGTAACTCCCTGGGAATCAAAACCGTGACCTTGGAGTTGCTAACGCTGTCTTCTTCCTGTACAACCAGGTGAGATTGGAAAGAGAGAGAGAGAGAGAGAGAGAGAGAGAGAGAGAGAGAGAGAGAGAGAGAGAGAGAGAGAGAAAGAATTCTCCTTCTTTATCTTCATCTCTCACTTTTACACTTTGTTTGACCCTCTTTCTCTTTTGCACACTTCCTTTTGTTCTTTCACTAATCCATCATCGTGGTTACTCTACTGAGCCCCAGGAATGAGTAAACAGGACCTCAGACATAACTGCATTATCCTGCCCCCTTTCTCTGCCCAAGCCTAAGCCAGCCTTTTCTACTACACTGAAGCACATCGTGCAGACACAGTGTGAATGCATAACATGAACACACACACACACACACACACACACACACACACACACACACACACACACACAGTCCATCATTTGCTCTGTTCCCTAAACTGTTATTGTCGGTCTTTATCAAAGGCTAAACATGATTTAACATTATTCATTTCTTTCTATCTCGCCTCACCCCTCTTACTTTCTCCCTCCCTCTGATCCTTCACTCATTCTTCCTCTTTGTTTATACTGGTATTAACATGGAGGGTTTTTCCTTGGCCATCTTCCATCAGCCAAAGTTTAACTTTGCTGGAGTTGTAAGTGGTATCTGAATTCAGCCTGCGTGTTGACTCATTTCTGGCCTTACCAGTAGCAATATCAGAATGCTAGAACTGAAATGTAAACCAGCCTTTTAACAATTTTTCTGTGAAAATCATTATTAATCTCAGATTCTCCAGATGAGTGTTAGGTGGCTGTTCTGATGAATCAGTGCATTTCAATGATCCAAGACATGTTAATAATTTTGATTAGAATTTTGATATAATACTTTTCACCATGTGAAAGATCATCACATTGCAATCTGAATATAATATCAATATAATCGCAATATAGTACTCTGTCCACATCATGCAGCTCCACGTTCAGTGTACCAGGACAAACACGGCAACCAAAGAGCACCTTGCTTGGAGGTCACCAGCAGACGGCATGGAGAAATCAGACCCCCGTGCACGTTAAATAGTGCAAATCGCTACTGTTGCCAGAGCCTTTCACTGGCCAACAGGGACAGTAAACATGTGTATAATACGTTTATCTTTACCTTAATATATGCTGATCGAACTGTACATGCACGTGTTAACTGCACATCCACCAAAAATGGCAATGCGCACTTTGTGGCACGATCATAACATCCCGATTGTGTTATGCAGCGATGGAAATCAGAGATTCCCTATATTGAGTGCAATTACGTAATTTAGGAAAAGGATTCTAAGGATTTTCATGTCTCGGGTGCCGGAGGGAGAAATCAATGAACCACCGACGACAACAAACAAACTTTTTAGTGACATTCTAGAAAATAAATCACATAAACACCCGCGCGTCTCCATAACAGAATAAGTGGAGTAAAGTCCCCGTTGGTGTCCAAACTTCCAAACCCTACATGCAGGTGAGGATGGGAGAGCTGGTCACGTGGACGGTGCTCCTAATCTTAATCTGGGATTACAGGGCGCAGACGGTCACGCTCCGGCTCTCCGGTTCCGTTTAAAATAACGAGTGCTCCGTATCCAGTATATTTGCAATGTCACTACAGTCAGGGCTGCTGAGACTACCCAAATAAATCGATATAAAAAGGTTTGTAGAAGTCTGTTTGGGTTTGAGAGCGTGTTTATGTAGGCCTAACCTTCATTTGACAGACGGATTAAGATTTGTTACCAAATTCCAATACTCAGTTGTGCAGGCTTGTGTTGTGTTTACTGGATGTAACCAATCTGACCTAGTCTGCTATAAACAACTCACGTTATGAACGAGACTTCTTCTTAAATACCTTAAAAAACTCTTTACAATTCACACTCACATGCCTTTATTTGAACAAAGTGGAGATTCAAACTTCCACACTGCGTGTAGCCCACGGCGACACTTGAACTGTAATTAAAAAATACGATAAGAAATGTAACTGTTTTGCTTACCTTCCATGCAAAAGAACACCAGCCAAGCAATCCATAGGTCGGAATTGTGAAATTTCAGCATTTTCTGAATTTCTTGATAATCTTTTAGGTATGTCTATTCAAAGTCAATTTCTCCAGAGTTTAAGCGAAAAATAACTGTTCGTTGAACACGAATACATCAACTCAGTCTTTATTATAATATCGTGCTGATATTTGTAATATGGGACGATCCGAATAGTAAATTGCTAAAAATGTAAATTCTGCATTTCTGCACAAATGGGATCAGTTGAGGGAACTTGGTGATGGCCACGCGCCCTTGTCCTGTCTCCTAACGAGTGTCCTTTGTCCACCGTCCGCAGGTATGTTCATCTCCCTCCGTGCATCAACATCGTCTGTCACTTTATATTTCCGCCGCTGTTTAAAAGACGATTTTGCAAAAGACTGGCGTGAGCGTCATCGCTTGGCGCGCCGTCTCGTCCTGACCGCTCGCGCTCCGACGTCCGTTTGCACGCGCGCTCCGCGTAGCAGCGCGGCGTTCTGTACCCAGCGTTGATTGAAGAGCCCGTTCGACTGTTGCCTGGAGACCAGTGACGCCACCCGGAGCAAGACGCGACGATGCCCTCCTCTGGCGCGAGAGGAGAGTCTGCGCTCCGCAATGGTGCACTGCCTCCCTGCGAGCGACCTTGTGTCTGCTGACGATTTCCAGTAGGTTATGAAAAGGTCAGTGCCAAAAATTCTTATAATTTACATCGGTTGTATGATGTATCTATAGGTTATATGCATATGCCTATATATGTCCAGCTTATATATAAGATTGATTTTACCACAGTAATACTAACATAAAATGTACTGACAGACAAACAGCACAGCTTGCATGCTCAAAAATTCTGAAACAAGGCCCATGTTCAGCGAAGTAACAGCGCACGGGTCTGGTCCATAACAGAGGACCGTGACAGCATCCCTGGTGATGAACTTTACAAAATAGTGAGTGAAGTTGGAATCATCAAATGATACAAAGTCTATGAACCCTCTAATGAGAAGAATACGTTTGAAAATCCAATGGATATGGAATCTGAGGCGGTTATTCTATTCTCTTTATTATTGGATTTACTTCATTATAGAGTTTCATTTTTCTTTAAAGGTACCGTCACTGAAACGCCGTGCTGGTTGTGCTAGGCCTGTCTATCTAGATCATTATATTCAGACAGGAGTAGGGCAGGCAAGAAGTGATTGGATTGTACACCGTAAAGATCTGTATGATAGATCAGTGTCCAGTGTGAAGACTGGCAGGTGTAGAGGAACTATCGACTGTGCTGGTCATATATGGGATGTTATAAATATATGTCAAATAAGGTAATGTCATCTCTCACCCTCAGGTCCTGCCTGTCCAAGGGGCAGTATGTTCAGGAACTGCCCCAAAGGACAGAGTGAGTATCTGTGCAGGAAAGATAAAATGGCCAGTTTCTTAACAGTAGTTTTCAGAGTCCAGTAAAAAAATGTATCTTCATTAAAGCATACAAAAGCTTCAGCAAGATCATAACATTACTTCATAATACTTGTGTGGAATCACAAGTAGCCTAACTGTTAAATACAACAAGCTAAAACTTCACACCTAGGTTGGTTGTCGCTTAATTGATCTGACTACACTATGTACATGTTCAATATTTCTCTAAGAAATCTGCCAAAGGCCTGTCTGACCTGCAGCTAATACTGCAGATGTAGCTTCACCACGTCACACAGCAAAGGCCCTTAATCCCAACACCTTCACCTCCACCCCCCCTCCTCTCCTGTTCACACCCTCCAAATACCTTTCTGCAGATTCCAGATGCAGTATTATGAAGACTGACAGGCTGTGGTGGGAGGAAACACCACGCTGGTCTGTGTTTGGCAGCGAGGAAGAGGAGGGGCTTCACTTTGACGCAGGATGCGAGATGCCTGTGAGCGGGAGCTCTTACCTGGAGAGTACAGTTGTGTTCAGCAAACACGCTTAAACACATACAGCCATAACTAGTGGAACTAATCTCTCTCCCTGATCTCACCAGTTCCTGGAGTAGAGAAATCGCCTAATTCTACTACACCAGGAAATCACGATGCTTGGACATCCCCTCAGTCATCTTTATTCTGTGAGCAGGGAAATAAATTGATTTTGAGGATTTCTCAATTTCCAGTATTGGTAAACTAGTGGCTACAGGTTACTTGCCTTCCTTGCTTAGAGATTTGTATAATTAATGACACTGCAATACCTTTTGTACAATCAGAAGGTACAGTTATTAAATGTTTATATTTTGTCAGGATGCATGAATGCCTATAATGTAAATATTCTACACTTTCAGGAGGAACACTGAAGCCGAGACTCTCTAATCACCCAACACACACTGGCAACACATGCAGCATACACACATATTTGGATGTGTTGCAACAGGAATAAAAAAAAAAAAAAAGTGGAGGGGTTGAAAACAATTAAATTTTCAACACTACAGTCAGTTAAAGGAACAATGCACGCTCAATCATGTGTGAAAATTACAGCAGTACATGAATTTAAGTGACATTTAGCCGTCTGCCATCACATAACATCAGGTTAAGCCAAGAAGCACATTCTGCCAGTCCTCACAGTCCACGTCTCTGTCCCAGTGATTATTTTAATCTGTCTTCAGCAATCTAAATGTCTTCAAAATGGCTGGCACACACTTCCAGCACCCATCAATGCTCTGAATCCCCTTGTTGAAGTCATATTTGTCAAGGTGAACTGCCTGCAATGTGGGTTATGTTAGTCCTTCCAGTTCTCCTGCTGCCTCGAACACAAACACATCGTTTATTAGCTTTTTTTATACGATGCAGTGACATCTTCTGGTGCTTCTTCTGCGGTTAGGTCATGACATTAAGCAGTGCACCTACAAATATCTATTGAAGTGGTCAATAAAAGTAATAAAATAAATGTATTAATTTAGATAACTTCACTGAAGGGCACACTTTAGAAGGCTACATGACAACAGCATAAGCCCATCATGACGATGGACAAACAAACTTTAACAATTATAAATGCTTATTCCAACAAAAAAACAGTCAACTGAAATTCCTGGTGACATTAGGGTGTAAAAAGTGAAATTTGGAGTGAAATGACATTAGCATATTATCACTGACTATGCAGCTTGGTGTTTTTTGGCATATCAGGTAACAATGCTGATGATTTGACACAGCCTGTCAAGTGAGGCTGTTGGAAAAATTGAACAAACATGAGGACTTCAAAAAGATATAGAATCTCCTGTACTGGCGTGGCAATACAGGAAAAGCCACTGTGTAACAGATATTTTTAGTTTTGACATTGACAGGTCTTACCCTCACTGTTAAAACAGTATGTTCAGCAATGCTCTGGGGAAAATATATGTTATATACAGTGAATGAGGATACCTATGCTCTATGGATGTCCATGTTTGCAAATTTAAAACAAAGAAAAATCTTATTATTCACTCTCATTATTAAGTGAATTGCTGTGTCATTAGAGATTTTGAAATGCTAAAGTCTTTATGTTGAGATATTCACTCAATATATTGAGATTGTGACATGAGCAGACAGAGAACAGACAATTGCAGACCCAAAATCAAACTCGGAGAGGAAACAGGGCAACCAGAATATTTAAACAGTACAACAAAAACAAAAGTGCATAGACAGTTCAGGGCTAAGAAGGGGAAAAAGTCAGAAACAGTAATCAAAGCAGGAGGATGAGAGGCACAGAAGTAAAGACACACCAGGTAGGCAACAAATGAAGGAAACCCTAGGTAGGACATAAGGCTGAATATAATGTATGGTGTGAACATAAGGCTTGGTATGCACAAGTTAGGGGCGCTGGAGAGCTATACGTAGTGCCGATAAATAATGAGGATCAGGTGGTTAGTAATCAAGGACTTTGGAGCTGGAAAGCTGGTGTGAGGAATTCTGGGTATTGTAGTTACTGCTGGTTGGCAGCGTGACAAATACCAAGTCATGCAGATGTTTTGAGATGTCATTATGTTGAAATTCTAAATCATTATTTAAGGTCATTTTAACGTAATACCTTATTTTAAGATGCTAAGGCATTGTTTTAAAAAGATTTTCATTTCATTAGATATTGTGACTTGTGATAGCAAAGACCCATCCTCTAGCTCAGGGGTAATCAATTATATTTTTCCACGGTCCAATTTTGGCAGATAGCTCTGACCTGAGGTCCGGGGCGGCGTTGGCGAACGCAAGTTATTGAGCGGGGGGGGGGGGGGGCGTAACACTCGTCATGGAGTGTTTTTTCAGTAGCCCTGAAATAAATGCTCCGGTTTAACATTTAGTCTCCCGTAAAAATAAAAAAATATTTTTGGCATTTGGGTCCGTATCCAGTTAATCAGGAATGTGATTGGGTCCGGACAGGACGGCGTTCGGGTCCGGATCCGGACCGCGGTCCGCCATTTGGTGACCCCTGCTCTAGCTAGTAGGAGTCCATATTTATAGTTCTATTTCTAGCCATCCAATGTATATGTGGGGCCTCGAGATACTGCAGCGGGGCCCATATGGATGAGCGGTTTGAGGTGGCAGCATCGGTTTGTCCACTGTGGCAGGTGGTTCCAGCGGGCTCATCTATAGCAGAATAACTACAGGGAGGAGGAGGAGGTGACCACAGTCATGAGGGCTCACTGAACCTTTGCTCTCCACCCAAATCACCATCACAAACTAGAGACAATGGCTGGATGACAACATATCAAATGAACAAAACTGACTGGGGGCCCCAGGTTCTACACATGTGCAGTAGGTTAAAAGGCTTGGTGAAATAGGGGAGTCTTCAGTCTAGATTTAAAGACTGGACATGTATCTGAATCTCTGATTGAAACAGGAAGACTAAAGGAGAAAGCTCTGCCTTTGGCAGAAGTCCTGCTAATTTGAAACTAAGAAACCTGCATTTGGAGAAGGCAGCAGGCGAGGTGAGTTATAGTATTAAGTGAGTTCACTGATATTATGGGGTCAGACCATTCAGCGCTTGATATGTCTGATTTTTAAAATCAATTCAATTTTAAAGTGCAACTCCAAGAGAGCCGGACTAATAAGGTCAAAGGTCCAGCCCCTAGATAGTTGGACTTTCTTTAGGGATTCAATTAAAAGACCATTTCAATAGTCCAATGTTGAGACAAAAACGCGTGGATCAGTTTCTCTGCATCTGATAATGAAAGTAAATGTCTCAGCTACATGGAAAAAGCAGCTTTACTATTGCATATGTGTGTTAAATGAAATTAAAGATCACAGTAGCGATCAGAAGATGTATACAACTGAGTGTGACCTGCATAGCAATAGAAGCCTGTGAATAACTGTGCCTAATATGGTAGCCTACATAACGAGAAGATAGGGCTCAATACAACAATTCCTTTTGGGACAACATATTTTACATTCAGAGCATCCATTATGTACAAGGACAAATTTATAACGATTTGAATGTAATTTGAACCAGCAGAGTGCTTGACCTTTTATACCAATGAGTGGCAGTCACAGTCTATCCAGTTGGATGTTGTGGTTGGTACTGAATGCAGCACTAACATCTAAGCGTATACGAAAAGAAAAGAAATGTTCTTCATAAGAGGATATTAAGAGATCATCATCTACTTTAGTCAATGCAGTTTGGTGCTGTGGTGGGGTCTAAATCCACACTGAAATAATTTGAGGACATGATTTGTCTGCAAAATGGCAGATTTGCGAAGAAACTACTTTCTAGAACTTGAAATAAAGGAAATATTATAAATTGGCCTGTAGATGGACAGTTCATGGGGATAAGACAAGGTTTTATATTACAGTAGTGGCTTGACTGCAATTTTAAAATGATTTGATGTAGATAGTCTCAGAGGAGTTTATTATAGTGAGCAAAGGTTCTGAACTATTAGGCATCAGTTCCTGGAGTAGAGGAGGTGGGATCAATTATTGCCAAATCATATTCACATTTACATTCATATTTACATTTAAGGCATTTAGCAGGTGCTTTAATCCAGAGCAACTTAGTGCTTTTCCATCTGCAAAGAGCACACATCCTAGTGCAGTAGATTCATCAGAACGCAACTTAGATTATACAGCAGATAAGTCAGAATTCATCACCATCATATGGTAATCATATGTCTTCAGCTGCTCATGTCAACAACTCTATGGTATTTCTATCAATCGGAGAGCATAATTGTTATTGGAAAGCTAGAAACATCATATTGTTATGAATTCTATTGAAATATTAAGTGTTTCATTATACTTCATTAAATAATTGACTGTGCTACTGTTGGATCTGAACAAACCCAAGCAATGGCTGAAACCATCGAGGATTAAGCACAAACAAGCACAAACATACTTACGGCCACTATAAATCACCCTAGAAACACAGAACTTCTGTACAATCCAGGAACCTCTGGACCCTCTACCTGGGTTACTGGCTAGTCTGGGACCAGAACACTGACAAAGACTCAACAACACCTGCTCAAATTGAGAGCTCCTTAAAGACTATCGAGCAGATGTAGGTAATCAAGCTTGATTTGCCCGTTGGCTCCCTCTGGTGGCCGGTGGTGGTCTGGCGCTAGAGCCAACCCGTACAATTTTGTCAGCAATTATTTCTTGAAGTCAGTTCTTTGTAATAGATCCAATGTGTGATCAATAAGACTTATTATATACCCACAGTGTCCTTTTTCAGCTGTTATATCATCACCACAATCTGCCATGACACATCCCTATGTCACCAAATACCCGCTGTTACTTCTTATAATTGCTATGTAAACTTGACACTCATCTAACAAAAGAAGTATTTATGACAGCTTAAGATTGTTGGTATAAGCATTTATAAATGTTTGTCACTTATCATGAAGGGCTTACGTAGGTGTCATGTAGGTGTCTAAACTATACAAACATTCTCATAATAAGAGCCATGAATAAAAACCATGGTATATAGCCAGTCTTGACCTATCAACCAAATACTTCCGGGGGACATTTTTAAAGACCCTGGACAATTATGAAGCAATATTTGCCACTGAGACTCTTTCACCAGGACCTACACCTGCAACTCTTGTAATTGATTTTATGAAGCTCTTAATTTCTTAATAATCATTTTAATTATATGCATAACTGATCAGGGAGGCAGTAAACAATGGGGGGTGTCTCATGGGGCCACTCCTACAGGGCTTTCAACCTTATACAAGCTATTTAAGCAACTCAAGTGTAAAACATTTATTAGCATTTATTCTTTTTTTGTTTGTTTCACTCACCATCCACTTGAATAGAAGCACTTTATATGGTGTTACACACGTCCCAGCCACAAGACTGTTGTAGACCCTTAAACATCTCATAGTTCATTAAAGCATCTGTTACTTCAGTTGCGTATTTTAAATTATGCCTTCTAATACCTGTTTCTACACACTTATGAAATGCTTCCTGCTTCAGTTGATTTGTTAAATTTTTGTACTTTTATCACCATCAAGCAAATCAACAGAAATTGGAATTACAGTCACTCTCTAATAGGTCACTCAAATATTTAGTTTATCCATACAATGAGACATTTTTCAGAACTGTTCCCCTATGTGGTGAACCCGTGAACACTGATCCAGCATACTCTGCTTTTAGAGTGGATTCAGTTATAAATACATTTTGTCAAGTCGTTGTACTGTACTATTAGAACAAAATAAGACAATTTAACCATTTTAGTTGTATTTATTATTTTGGTCTTGTTATACAAGTATATACATGTTCTTGCAGTGGTCTACATGATTATCCCCTCCACAGTGTGAACATCTCCCAGTCAAATGTGCAGCCAGGAAAAGTCTTCACTTCAGTTTCAGCCCTAAAACACAGAAAATAATGTCAGCCAAGTTGCACCTCATGACTTAACCATTCAATTAGAATCAGCACGGTGGCATTTTCATTCCCTAAGCAATTTGAGTTCAACAGCAGCATAAAGATTAGATGCAAATAATGCCAAAACAGCAAAGAGCTTCTATTATGCTTTTATTATTAGTAAATTCTGTGGTCTATTGTTACAGGCTATGAAGAAAATAACATAAACAAACACTTAAACAAATATAAGGCAGGCCAGTATTTATGGTTAGAACAGTGGAAAGTGGAGGCATGTGTATACACCTAAACAGGCAGTGAACCTCAGCATTATCCTTACAGTTCAGCATAGACAGAGAAGAGTCAGACTCTGTCAGCATGACATGGCACTTTTAGGCAAGGTTACTTCAGTCTGCTGCACGTGTCTTCATTCACAGTGGAAAACATACACAACAGTTACATCAACTTCTACATAACACACCTAACCTCCTGCACAATGTTATGGTTTGATAAGTCATACGTTGCTTCCGGTGATTGGAAAATCTTGTTCAAGTATTTACACAGCATTTATCAATGTTTTACTAAAACTAATGCTCACATATATGCCTAAACGCACCTGATTTGACATACGGTCAGTAAGAGTTGGACTACTGGAACATCACAAACTGCATTGGCAACATTCCAACATTTTCAAGCCGCTCTGTGTTTGGGGAGCAGCAGGAATGTGAGCCTGTTCTCAGCCTACACTAGCTCTGCGCAGGTATCACACGTCCCGCCGTGTCCCTGTCTGAACTATCTGGGAGGGGCCTCAGGAATATAAGACTTTCATATGCATATGCTCAGCTATTTACAAAACCTGCTCACGGTTACACATCCAACCGCACCGACAGGTTCCTCACAGTGACCTCATTCGCACAAACAAATCCCCACGCGCACGGCAGCCTGGCTCCACCCTTGAGATGTTTTACAGCGCAACACATTTGCTTTATCTCCAAAGGCCTTTTTATGGCAGTCCGGCCCAGTCTCCACGACACAGTCTGCGCTTCTAATATCACAATATCTCCACAACTATATTCTCCCCACCCACGTCTAGGCTTTTCAGAGTTGGGCAGAAGTCAGAGATTGTATTCATTCTTATCGGAACTACACGCAGATGCAGTGGAATATAGACTGGGCTAGGAGCTGTTCTTGTGACCATCATGAGTGAGGAGCTCGTTACCTAATCATCATCACTGCTGGAGGATGAGGAACCATGGCCGCCCTCTTTCTTTTTGTGTTCCTTGGACTTCTTGTGTTCTTTGGGCTTCTTGTGTTCTTTGGGCTTCTTGTGTTCTTTGTCTTTGTGCTCCTTATCTTTGGATTTGTCTTTGTCCTTGTGATCACTCTGTAAGTGGAGAACATGTGTAGACAGACATGCCTTTATGTATTAAAAATGAGCACATAGAACAGCAGCCACTGAGATAAAGCTTTATGAAAGACCACACATCATGTGCATGATGTAATATATGAAGTTTTCAACCTTTATATTGCAAATAACAACCTTTGAGGTCACAAATAAGCTAGATATTGCATCAGTGGAGATTTCATGTTAATCTAACTCAAACCTCGCAAGCCTTGATTTTAGCAGAGACTTATTCATTAAAGGAAAGTCTATATTAAGGAATTGATGTTCTCACTTTCTTTTTATCCTTGTCTTTCTTGCCAAAACCAAAGATTCCTTCCACCTGTTTACCCTCGGTTTTCTTTACTTCGTCATCTTTTCCAGCAGCTGAGAGAGAGATAGAAAGAGAGAGAGAGAGAGAGAGAGAGAGAGAGAGAGAGAGAGAGAGAGAGAGAGAGAGAGAGATATGCATGCGATCGATATTACTATTTGTTTGTTGTGGTAGTCTTATAACTACCCAAACGCCTACAGCGAATGGAGCAATACAAATATTTAGTTTCTTTGAGGTCATAAGCAGCGCATTAAAGGTTAAGCGGACATCGATTTCAGACCTTTGAAGTGCGAAGATCACTTTCTTACCCGCAGCTAAATCGAAATCCATGATTTGCGAGGTCAAATAAACTTCTTTCGCAGACTGAAACCAAAACGCTCTTCACACGCTGTCAGTACTGAATGTGATCGCACTTTACTGCGACTTCAGAAGGGAGGGAGGTGAAGACAGCCCTATCTGGGAGTATACCTGGACAAGACAGCCCTATCTGGGAGTATACCTGGACAAGACAGCCCTATCTGGGAGTATACCTGCACAAGACAGTCAATACGTTAGTTCCTGTTTCTTGTTGCTGTTTGCCCATGAAACATACCTGAGATCCATAAACACGTTTCAGGTATCCGAGAAAAGGTGAACAACCCAACCGTTCGTGCTTATTAATACTTCTCGTGTTTAAATAATAAGCAGTTATATGTAGTGATGGGCAAAGTGGGGCTTTTGGGAGATCAAATGAACCAATTGATTCGGGAAATGATTCGATCTTGTGAAATGTTCGAATCATCACAGCCACAGTGACATCTAGTGGGCACACAGGGCCTATATCCACAACTTGTTCTTAACAGAAACAGAGGTAATGAATGTATTTTTTATGACAAATTACATGAGATATTCCCCCATAGCATATTGTATCCCTAAATAATTTTTTGTCATGAAAACATAACATATAGCAGAGAACAGGGTTTGTTTTAATGATGTCATTAAGATGTATTTTTCATTAAGATACATTGTTAGTCAGTGGATTGATATAGCTGGCATTATTCATTTTACATTGCAAGGTAGGGAAATGCTTGTGTAATCCTTTATTTATTAAACATTACAAGATTACAAGTAATCAGTAAACATTCTGATCTCAGACCAGCTGCTTGAACTTAAGCGCGGACTAAAACGCGCGAAAAGATTCGAAACGTCTCGAACATTTCGATACGGACAGTGTTTCGGAACACCGCGATTCAAATGAATCGATTCAGTTCGATTCCGCGTTTCGAGTTTGACATCACTAGTTATATGTTGTTCTCACCTAAAGGGTTTTGCACAATGTGCCAATTGTTCGGTCGGCATAATTTTTCAGCAATTTTGTTGTGGCAAGTCAATCATGCATAACGGCGACACCTTTCTGTGTCTCACCATGATAAAACAAGTCATGTTTTTTTTAAACCTATTTCGGTTGTTTTCCCCGTTGATTAGGAGAACATTTAAATTACATTTATGTACATTTACATGTAGATTTTAAAGCAGTTATGTCGCCTGTTGTGCAGTTCATTTGATAGGGGAGAGAAGATTAGTAGCTGCGGTTCTTCCTGGCTGAAACGTTATCGCACACATGACTAGTGTATTAAATGTGTCCTGTTGAAATGATGCAGGAAAACTAATTTAAAGCAAGAATCAGTTTATTCATGACACTTGTTAACTGTAACAATATTCGACACATTTATTTGCAAACATTTCCAGTCTCCTGCGTCGTGGGCTCATAACCTCTTTGACGCGTTCAACTGCAATTTGTTCCACTAGATGGCGCTGCACCTAACGAGATGTGTTTCCTGTCATCGCCCTCAAACGGGCTCAGTGTTCGTTACATAACCGCCTGATCTTATAACAATTACTGCGAAGGACAGCTTCAATATAAATAGCGAAATATGTAAAATAATCTTTTTAGTTCTCATTTCATATTTTCATTTCCAGAAGTGGTGAAAATGTTCAAATGAGAGTTTATTGCTTGAAGGACAAAGAACGGAGCTGTGTAATCTGTCAAAAAAAAAAAAAAAAAATTACACACATATATATATATATATATATATATATATATATATATATATATATATATATATATATATATATATATAAAGGAACAAGTCATATGCATTCAGACTGATAGTCGCCTAACAGCACACAGCTGTCCAACTCATTGAATCTTTAGATGATACTGCACTGACAAAGATGTCATGACAGATTTGCTGTAAATGTATGGAAATAACTAATTACTCTAATCTGTGTATACCTGTTTTTCTTATACTGCAGGTGGTGATGTGATGTCATTCAGACAAGTATGTAATTACATAAAAATAAAGAAAAATATGATCACAGAAGTTTCTGTAATTACCTTATTTCCTTTTATGAATATGACTTTAAAACACTTAAAATGTTAATGTGATTCAAATGAAAATAAAGACAGTGAATACATGTTGAAAATATTTCTTCCTTATTGCCCCATCCCTGATCACTTGAGTAACCAATTTAACTCTTCAGTGTTCATCTTCCCCTGATTATGTACCACCGCCATGACTGATATGATTTGCTTACAAATGCTGTTAAATGGCTATGATCTCTCAGCAAGGCCACAGCGGGCACTCTTGCCCATAGACACATGGCACAAAGAGAGATTCAAAGAATTTTGAGCGCATGAAAAAGCATTTTATACACTTCATAGCTGGAATGTGTCCTCAATAATGGAGGCCCTTCCTACCAACCTCAACAGAGAGGTGACATTTTATCAAAAATCAGATCACAGCTCATGTTCATTCAATGTCTGGTAGCGTGATTCTTCTGCGGTCATTGGTGTTGACCTACGACCTGGATCAATACCGTGAAAGGTACCATCCCTCCAGGTCAAACTGGTGTCACGCAGGGGCCGGGACCACTCGTCACCTTCAGCCAGACCTACACGGCCAGGATAATCTGGGAAGGGCTGCTGTCTCTCTCCATCCTGGCCAGATGGTTCAAGCTCTGTGCTCAGCTGATACTGTCTAGCTTCCCCCTGCATGGTAAAGAACACGGAAATGCTCTTAGGGTAAATAAAAACAGCAGCAATGAACATAAACAAATGGGTGCTAATCAACCACGTGTGTGCCAGCTGTATCTTAGAATGACTGTTGTCTTATCACACCATAGGCAGCCTGAAACAATGTTTAGATGTGACACACCTCATAAACCTGGTTTGTCACTCACTCACTCGCATTTAACATAATTTACCACAAGGGTGCGCCGAAATTGCTTTGGTGCATCGTGCAAATGACATTGTGTCCTTGTTCTGTATTATAACTCATTTCTATACCTCTTGTTTCTTGTTTTTATTTGCACCAACAGTGTCGGATGAAGGGGAGGAGAATGCAGCAGAGTCCTTGCACAAACACGAGGGACAGAGTGTTTAATAACCGGAATGTTCCATGATAGCAAGATTAACGTCACATAGCTAAACTGCTCCTTTAATTTTCCTTACGAAGGCTGTTTTGTAACATCTAAAGAAATATGAGATATGTATGTAAATTCTGTGCATGTAGGAACATTTCATGCAGTGGAAGTGTCTTTTTTTTCTGACATCTGTTGAAATGACATTCTCATAGGTCATTATGAGGACAGGGGACATTTATCATGAGCAAGACTGAAATCGTGCAATGCAGCTTCTGTTATGAAAGTAGAAAATAAGACTGCATCGGGCCAAGATTGTACACATTATGCAAATGTTTTTTTCCAAGTTGTATAAAATATTTCTCCAGGTTATAAAAAAATTATGCTTGGTACGGCAGGATCTGTTACAAAAATCCAACCATCTACAATATAAGAAAGAAAGATATTGCACAGTGATATAATAAAAGTCCTTTCCTTCATCACCTGCTTTTGCTTGGTGTTTGTTTTGTTTTTCTTCTTTTTTTCTGTCGCTTCTTCTTCTTTCTCTCCTCCATAATAGAAACATACAAGGAACTGGAGTCCTGCTGAACATTTGTTCGGAGCACTTTCAAAGTGAGACTGCTCTGAAACAAGCTATTTCACTAAACACCCCTGTTGGAAAATAGGCTGTGCACTCAGGACAGGGAGGCAGAATGAGAGAACAAGGGAGAGAGAGAGAGAGAGAGAGAGAGAGAGAGAGAGAGAGAGAGAGAGAGAGCGAGAGAGAGAGAGAGAGAGAGAGAGAGTGAGCGAGAGAGAGAGATGCTCAGCTCACCTTTTCCCGTTTCTTCATCTTCTTCTTTCTCTTCTTCTTCCTCATTTTCTTTTTTGTGTCACTGTCGCTGTCTGAGGAAGAAATCTCAGATGATGATGGTGATGGTGATGATGAAGAGCTGGACTCCTAAGAACAGAATTTGAGATGCATCATTAAACTCACCATATGGACCACATGTGTTGTCTTATCACCTGTATTTCAAAACAAATGACTACATGTCAGAGGTCATGATGTTGTTCAATTGATTCAGTACCTGACCTGCTATGCCATCTGTATGTTCCTGGAATTATAAATACACTATGTACAAAAATAAAATAGAATACTTTTATTTTACCTTCTTCTTTGACTTCTTCTTTGACTTCTTCTTCTTCTTCTTTGACTTCTTCTTTTTCTTCTTCTTGTCAACATCACTATCTGAAGAGGATGAGGAGCTCTCTGATGATGAAGATGAGCTGTAATGCTGAAAACAAAACGTTATTGAAACCCTGCATCTGTGCTGCTATCACTGAGGACATTTGAATTTAGTTTTATTAATATTTCTATCTTTCATTTGTTTTTGTACAACCCACACCTTCTTCTTTTTTTTCTTTTTCTTCTTCTTCTTGTCATCATCATCATCTGAAGAGGAGGTCTCCAAACATGAAGGTAATGCAGCATACTAATAATAAAAATGTTGCTTGATTAGAAATTAGGGATTAGAAATGAAAACACATTTTAAAAATAAAAACCAATAACTTGACTTGGTTATGATGTAAAAATGTAACTAGTTTGTGTCTAACCTTTTTCTTGAAGTGCTGTTCATTTCCTCTCTTTCTCCTCTCTCCCTCCTTAGAGCTGCGTTTCCCGTGTTTCTCATCACCGTCTGCAGGAAATGCTGGGGAAACCGGCCAGGGTACTTCTGGGGACAGAAGCAGCAACCAGCAAATATACTTTCTTTCCTACAACACAGGTGTACTTCCTCAGCTAACAATAAAAGGTCTTAAATGACACCAATTGTTCCATGACACACCGTGAGCTTGCAGATGAAAGAAAGGTGCAAACAATTAGAAAGGTGAATTGGGAAGGTTTGAGCTTAAGCTAAATTTTGATATTAAACAAATCAGATCTCACCTGATGCACAAGGTAAACCTTTCTCGCCCGTTTTCTCTTCCTTCAGCTCTGCCCGCACTTCCTGTAAGTCAGATCCAGGAAGAACGAGGGAGGAGACAGACAGAGAGAAAAAATATGCAGTGAGAGAAAGAAGGAGAGAGTTAAAATAGACCGTCTTGGACAAAATTACTTTTTGATGTTCATTTTCCCATTTAGAATTGAACATTCATAGTGCTGTCATGTGTAAAATTGGGACGTTTTAGCTAGGGGGCCCACATTTCAGGGTTTTGGATAAGGCTAATTTTACTCCGGCAGTCTAAAGGAGGGCCCGGCCCTCTTGATAATCAAATTACTCAAGCCACTCAACTCCTCAACCCCAATTTTATCCTACTTATTAATTTTTTGAGATTAAAACAGAAGGTCCCAAAAGCTCTGATCTCTCTGGGGGTTGGGGGGGGCATTTGAAACCCTTGTGATTATGAACCAGCCAAGATAAAAGTCACAGTCACACACCTTTGGCAAAGAGATGAGCATTGTCTCACACTACAGAAACTCATTTACTGTATGGTATTTGTAGATGTGTTATATTCACAGGTGCATGGTGTGAAAAGAGTGGGGGATCTGACAGTAACAAGTGCGGGGGCCTGACGACAGTCTCCCGAAGCTATTTGGTCTTTATGGCCATCACAAAAAATAAATTTTGTGTAATGAATCCCTGGTTTGCGCCTTCTGATATTTGATGCATCTTTTGTTTCATGCATGCGTAAAGTTCAAACCTTGCTTTTCCCACAGTCACCACGCCATGGAGACCAGTGTCCCGACTCCTACGGGAGGAAGAGTCGATGTTGATCATCAGAGCTTTTTCCCATTTTACTGTGTAGATCAGGTAACATGTACTGCAGTATGTAACACAATATCAAACATATCTGCTGGTATGAGAGAGCCAAACCTCCCTAACCAAACACACTCAAGACATGCACTCATTGATTCACTGATTCACTGACTCACTGATTCACTGATTCACTGTCTCAATGACTCACTGGATCACTGACTCACTTCATTAGAAACACTTATTTTTTTATGAACCATCTTGTAGGAGTAAAATTAGAGCTCATATTTGGTGGCAATTTCAAATAGTCTTTACTGTCCTCCTGCTCTTCATCAGATCACTGTTAACTTTTGATGTTGGACAACTGGGACGACCCAGCAGGGACATTAAAATAAGATGTGGTCAGTGATGGTCCCTGGTAAGTAATGAATCTATCATGAATGAGGTAATTGTGTATGGTAACAGATGGACTTCAGACTGAAACTGTACACCGGGTGAGAGTGGGAGGGGCTGTTGTCCCCAAAGAGGCATGACATCACCAAGCTACAATTACAACCCATTCTTTACCTTTATTGAGTAAATAAACACAGTCCCTTCAGAGCACTTTGCATCCGTTGGCTCATTTTTTAACAAGCACTTTGTCCCATTATGTAATGTTTAGGATAGTAAAAGGGTAATTAAGAAACAAATGCACTTGCGGTAGAGTCATGATAATGTAAAGATAGCAGTGGCCTTGTTACAGAGCATTAGTGTAGGGTCCTGAGACACTGGTCTTTGTGGGCATGTTTTAAACCAAGACATTGAATAAGTGCCAGAGTTTAGGCGTGAGGAGAAATAGTAAAAAAAGGTGTTGATTATTTAGTGGTAATTCAGCATTTCAGCTCCAGTTACAGTGGTACATGCTATTTAAAATCATCTTACCTTCTTAATGTTCTTCTTTGGTTTCTGTTCATCACTGTCGGATGAAGGTGAACTGGAGCAGGAGGTGGAGCAGGGATGCTAAGATTGAGCACAGGGGGAAGTCAAGTATAAGGAATTCTGTGGGCATCCTCAACCTTTCCAGAAAATGTCACTTTTACCTTTGACTTGTTTTTCTTCCTCAGCTTCTTCTTGTGTTTTTTCTTCTTTTTATTTTTCTTCTTCTCTTCATCCTCGCTGGAAGTATCAGAAGATGAGTCCTGCAGGTGGCACACTAAGATGGCACAAACAAACACAACAACAACCAAGCAAACAGACATATAATCTACCAGCTGTCTACCACCTCCTCCTCCGCCTTCTTCCTCTTCTTATTCTTATTCCTTTTCTTCTTCTTTTTCTTATTCTTTTTCATGTCCTCATCTTCACTGTCTGACACGGAACTATCAGAAGATGAGGAAGGGCTGGAGTCCTGAAGAAGAAAGACAGTACAGTCCAAAACATCTTTCCAATAGCTATAAACGAGGACGTTTTTAATCTGTTTCAGTTCACCTACCTTCCTCTTTCTCCTCTTCCTCCTCTTCTTTTTTTTCTTTTTCTTGTCTTTCTTCTTTTTCTTCTTATGAGCAAGAGACAGAGAAGTGTAGTCAGGTCCACGTTTACTGGCACTCGTGATGAAAATGAACAAAACTGACTGCAGAGAATAAACAATATTTTATACTCCTCCTCTATGTGGAAGATCTCATATTTGAATTGTTCAAAATATTGAATAATGAACTTTATTTCCATAACAGATTTCACAGTAAATGTTGCACTTATCAGTGTTCAGAGCCTTTCAAAAATATTTTCCATCATAAGCCACTTCGTCATACAGTCAAACAACACAGGTTTTACAATGCTGTCAAAAAAGTTTGGAATGTCCAGAAACTTAGACGACCAGATCAAAAATAGATCTTAAATTTTTTTTAACCCAATCATTACAACATCGATTTTGAGGCATGCTACGGATAATTGGCATCTGGACAGTCCACCTAAGTCTCAGGTTCCTTGTAAAGGCGACCAGGTTTTCAGATAAATGTCCTGCTACTTGATGGAATTCATCATGGCATTGATCTTGGGGAGAAAGTGGCAGAAAACCAAGCAGACCGTGTTCCACCCCCATCGTACTGGTGGTGGAGAGTGTGGGTGTTGTTTCCTTATACGCATCCCTGCCTTGAAACCAGACGTGTCTATGGCATACATAAATAACTCATGGGTCCACTGACTTATAGATTTTAAACTGTTTGGTAATCTCAGTAAACAAAAAGTAAAATAGTGAAGTCATACAATGATAAAATATGAGGGAGAAAAAAAATAAAGCAGAGAATTGAATGTGTTGCCAATGTGAATACATTACATGACCATTTCATTCAGATAAAACAAAGTGAACAATGAAGACCTCTGATTATTTTTAGAGGTCTAGACACACTCACACACACACACACACACACACACACACACACACACACACACACACACACACACACACACACACACACACACACACACACACACACACACACACTAGGCGTACTTTAGCACTGCGTGGCTTGGTCGTTCTCTCCTGGTCACTGTTGGGCTCCTTTAGTGGCATCAGAATGATCTCCAGCACGAGGCCTGAGGATCACAACCACACTGCTGAGTCCCCCGCAGAACATCAGACAGGAGAAACAGAAATCCCAGCTGATGTTCATCAGTGCTCCCCAAAGACTGGGGTTTATTTACACGGTGTTTGTGTGTGTGTGTGTGTGTGTGTGTGTGTGTGTGTGTGTGTGTGTGTGTGTGTGTGTGTGTGTGTGTGTGTGTGCAGTGTAGCAGCAAAACAATTGCACCTAAAAAACCACCAATGTAGGTTCTGCAATCATCTCTACTGATTGACAGTGATTCCATAGTGCTGGCAGTTTGAGAATGGGGTTGATTAGTGACCTTAGATATATAAGGTCAATCTCTGTTCCAGAAGAACAGTACAACCACTTGATTCTAGACTTCACTGCAATGTGCAGAATACTCCAGATCAGAATGAAATCTGTCAAAATCTGTATGATGGAGCTTTGATATGCGTGTAGGTGTGTTTGCGCGCGTGTGTGTGTGTGTGTGTGTGTGTGTGTGAGCGTGCTGCACAATACTAGCAATTTATGAGGCCTATAATTGAAAAATGTGAAACTCACTCATCATTTGCGGCAACTGTGACTTTTATTTGTGCTGTACCTCACACTGTGTGTGTGTGCGTGTCGTGTGTGTGTGTGTTTGTGAGTGTGTGTGTGTGTGTGTGTACTATTGTCATAGCTGGTGGAGTTCTACTGTAAATTGTATATTGACTAGGAAGGAGTGGAGCTTTGCTGAATGTGCCCATAATGCAATGTGGGGCTCAGTGTAATGAAGCGCTATAAAACCCACTCGACTGCAGATCTCTTCCACTTGAACAATGAACACATTCCACAAGAAACTAAGACATGTGGAAGTGAATTGAATTAAATGTATCTGCGGGAATATTATTCTGTAATTACTGTTTTAGAGGTGAAACTATGGAAGGTGTGTTCCAGTATGTGTAGACACAGGGTGACTCATTGCCTTGATACCATACAAATTCTTATCACAACTGGCTGCCAATATTTGTTATGAAATTGTAGAATATTATTTAAACACAGACATTATGAAGACTAAATGTGGATCAGTGCAAGACAAAATGTCACAGATCTCACAAAGCCCCATCATTGCCACGCCCCAGCACTGCCACGCCCCAAGCACTGCCACGCCCCCAGCATTGTCACGCCTCCAGCACTGCCACACCCCCAGCACTGCCATGCCCCCAGCATTGTCACGCCTCCAGCACTGCCACGCCCCCAGCACTGCCACGCCCCCAGCATTGTCACGCCTCCAGCACTGCCACACCCCCAGCACTGCCATGCCCCCAGCACTGCCACGCCCTCAGCATCACCACGCCCCCAGCACTGCTACATCCTCAGCATCACCACGCCCCCAGCACTGCCACGCCCCCAGAATCACCACGCCCCCAGCACTGCCACGCCCCCAGCACTGCCACGCCCCCAGCACTGCCACGCCCCCAGCATCACCACGCCCCCAGCACTGCCACACCAATCTTCTCTTCCCACCATCACCTCTGATCTGGTTTACCACTGAACTACGGTAATTTGATTTGGGTTCACTAGTGTACTAACCTGTTGCCTACAGGTCTCCAATCTAAACTCCCCTCTCTCGCACACTCATAGTGAAGTATTGACCATCCCATGATGGATAGTGAGCTTTCCCTGCACATGTTAGCTGGTTACCACTCTGTTTCAAGGCCTGTTTTCAAGACCATGTCTTCTGCCAACCCTCGGGCACCTTCAGGATTCTCCTCCATTACAACCATCAAGCTCCCGTCTGCCTCGCTAGATCTGAAACCTCCCCTTCTACAATCCTGCTTTCAGAACCCAATAAACTTTCTCTCTTGTGGGTTTGTGCTCGTTCCAAATGCATAAAGAAAGAAATACAGAAAAAGAAAATGAAAGCCTAATTTCAATGCTTTCAGAACTGCAGTCAGAGTGCTGAACTGGGGAGATCTATAAGTGCTCCTTTAATCTTATGTACATTCATTTAAAAAAATGTACATAAAAGTGACTCAGTGGTTTGTTGACATCCTCTTGTGTGTGTGTGTGTGTGTGTGTGTGTGTGTGTGTGTGTGTGTGTGTGTGTGTGTGTTCATTATGCCTTACCTGATTCATGTATATCTTATTTCATCATCTTCTGTGTGAGTGTGTATGTGCATTCAGGTGTGTGTGTGTGTGTTATGCTCCACCTGCTTCAGGTATGACTGTGGTCACAGCCTTTTCTTTGCTGTTCCATTGCTTCTTTTCATCCTGTAGAGAGATACAGTTTTTCTCTATGGGAGATCAGCCGTACATTGTGAGTGAAAGTGTGTGATGGGTGGGTGGGAAACGGTCATCAAAATACCAGCCAACAAACGCTGCTGAGTCACTTTGGAATAAAGCAGCAGCCAATGTGACACGAAGGCCAATTCTGTGCGTACGCTAGAGGAGAAAAGAGATTCTCCACACTAGCATCCATTTTTTAAGAAAAAGGAGCCGCGATAGTTTAAAACGTCCTTAAAGAGTTTCAGCCGCCGATGGGTATCGCAGCCCAGCTGAAGGGTCAATGCACGCGTGTGGAACATACGGTCACACAGCCCCTCCACTGCGCTATTCTGCACTATTGCATTCCCACGTCTATTTTTCATCAGATTTGCTCACCTCACTGCTGTCACAGTCTGAGGAGTGACTGGAGGAGGAGGATGCTGACCTGAATCTCTGCGGCGGGGAGCGGCGGGTAGATCGGGGTGGGAGGGATGGAAACGAATTATTGCCTGGAGGTTTTCATCAAGTTTACGGAGCTTTACAATGCTACCAACCTTCAACCAATGCATTAATCATTGATCCTAACTGCATGTTTTGCCCGTATGTGTGTGGGGAAGCACATTTTCCTGCAATACCTTGTGGTAAATGAACAGAGCGCATTAGGCCTACAGGAGTCAGAAGCTCAGGCTATGATGGACTCCCAACCTGCCCTGCCGGGTCAGATCTGCCCTTCGCTGCGGTGGTTCTATGATTTACTCAGAGGAATATGGCAAAAAAAACCTGAGTGGGAAGGCATGCAGTTACCTTACTCTTCTTCTTCTTCCTCTTCTTCTTCTTCTTCTTTGTCTTACCGTCATTGTCCTCGCTGTCGGAGGACACAGAGCTGTCACATGACCACGGGTCATCCTAGAGATGACAGGAAGATGAACAGGGTTGTGTGCATGAAGCGTGCTACAGAATCCTGTTATATAGTCATATAGAAAAAGCTAGTTCGATAGTTATACATAGTTATATAGGAAAAAAAAATTTTAATATATAGTTACATAAAGAATTGATACAGGGTTTTTTTCGATTTCTACAAAAAATGAGATATGGAAAACACTTTTAGAATTAATAGCAAAATGTAAATTTGTATTCAACCGATTAAATTTTATTGATGCATTTAGGAACAACTTTAAATTTGCTTAGTCACCATAACAGTTTTGAGCAGGATGAACTAAATATGCAAATGAGGACCTCAGAAGTAATAGCTGATTCGTTACTAGTGGTTCATTACGCTTGTATGCTCATCTGGTAGGTCTGTTTCTTTTAGATTGCAACTCGCAATTTCCCACCTTGCTGTGTTTCACAGTGGGGTTTAGAGGATGAACTCTCAGCCCTTCAGACACTGCCACTCCGGTGGGTGGGGCCAATCCAGTGGGTGGGGCCTCTCCGCTGGGTGGGGCCACTCCGCTGGGTGGGGTCACACCTCCTCCCTCCTCAGCTGCTGCCATGTGAACTGACCATGCAGCTACAAAATACATCAACCATCATTTTTCCTTAAGAAGAAGGTAATACCATTATAGTAATAATAGTCATAACAATCTTATATTACCAGCAGTGAAAATCACAATACCTACACATAATTGGAGTAAATGGAAAATTCCAAATATTTAGAAATGGCAGTATGGCAACATTGCATTTATGCAAAGAAAGTGGACTTAAGAAAATGTACTGTGAATGTACTGTGTGTACAAGATTACATGCAGCTCTCAGGTACGTGTGCAGTTCTGTAAATGCTAGCATCTCCCTTCTGCTTGTGATAAACTGTCAAATAACACCTGTTGTGCACACTTGATCTCAAGGGCTGAGCTAATTACACAGTGATCTGCTGGTTTCTGCCTGCCAGCTATCTTTCATCTGATAGCAGCTCAATAACATGATGGCTGATTTTACTAACCTGAGAAGCACCCTTAAGCCATATGGGTGTTTCAGATAAATGTGCACCAGTCCAGTTTAATTCTGATGAAGGACTAACACATAATACTATTCATGCATGCGCTTTAATTACTTCTATTGGATTAAAACTGGTTCTGAAAATGTCATTAATTTCTTCACCTTTGCTAGAGGTTATCCATCAGGTTTAGTAAAGCTTTCATATATTTTGTAACTGCCCTCTAAACTGTATTGAAATGCTTTTAAGCTGGATCTGTATAATGTTGCCACTGTGGCATAAACAATAAAACTCTTCCTAATGTAACCTGTGGTGTCATTGTAAATATTCTGCTAAATCATATTGCACAGGATTTTATTGCTCTATGAATGTCCACGATTTTCCTCTTCCACAGGTTAGCCCCTAAGCAGTAGAACAGAGCTTTAAAGAGACTTTAAAACACACCACTTTGCTTCAAATAGAACTTTGATATTTATGTCAAATCCCAAAATTAAGTGTGTGATTTGTTTCACGCATAGAGAATCAGTGTTTGCGCAAGGCGTAGACTAATGACTGATAGACTAATGGGAATGGCTGCAGAGTTATGGCAACACAAAGGTGAGATTGGAAGCAATTATACTACTATTTTATTTTATCCAAATGAAACCAATAAAATTCCAAAAATTCTAAATAGAACATGTGTTGTAATTTTGCTGTAATATGATTTCACAGCTGTATGGATGAAGCTTATTTGGTATTAGTCTGTGGTGTAGAAAGCCATTTAGAAAAAAAACAACCAGTTTTTAGAGCAGAACATTTTAGAACTGAATATAAATGGTGCGCTGTTATACCTAATACCTAGCAAAAAAGATATGAAAAATGAGATAAAAAGCGAATAAAACGCCATTTCTTCACAACAGTCCCAACTGGGATGTAGTTTACCTGGAGGCTGTGTGGACTCCATCGACTTCGAAGCTTTCTGGCTGTGCTGCCCTGTCCCTCAGAGCAGACGACCTGCACGGTGTTCAGGAGTGCTCTGACCTCTCTCCCTCTCTCTCTCACTCTCTCTCTCCCTCTCTCCTCCTCCCTCTCTCCCTCTCTTTTTCTCTCTCCCTCTCTCCTCCTCTCTCTTTCCCTCTCTCCCTCTTTCCCTCTCTCTCTCCCTCTCTCCCTCTCTCTCTCTCTCTCTCTGCTTCCCACCAGATGGGTGGTGCCTCAACAGGTAGGACCAGTTGTTCCACTGTTGTCCCACTGGTCATCTGACTCTGCCATGCTGTTTCCGAGCTGGCGGGATCGTCCGAGTCAGCGATGCTGCTGATCTCATGGGCTCCACCCTGTCTCGTGTCCTTCACCACGAATAATAACCAGATGCTCATTCTGCGGCTTTTCTTCCAGGGCTCCTTAGACACGTCCAGCAGAAGTAAAGTGTGCCCTGGTGCTGAAAGCCACCAGCTCATGAATATGTAAAAGGATTCTGCTAAGCAACATGAAAAGAGATAATGAGATACACACTACTGCGTCTTTTCTTGATGACAATCGAGGCGAAAATAACCCTATGGTAGATATACCAGCATCAGCAGAGGATTATCGATATCTGTGTGATGGCCAAAAATAAAAAAAAGAACCCCTAATGAATACAGTCAACCCAATCATGTGTATACAGTTTAATAGATTCATATTTGTACTTAGAATGTGTTTAAATTGCACATTTAAGTTGTTGAACCTGCAAAAATATGTAGTGTGCAGTTATAGCAAACGATTCATGTGGAACAAATCTCAACATTTGAGATGAGTAAATTCAATGAACTCAACTGGGCATCTGCATGGACCTGCGTAGGCGGAGCTTGATGAGTCACACCCACAGGACTGTGCTGGTTGAGTGACCAGAATTGCCCAACGGAATTGATCAGAATCGGAGCGCTGACACCAGCAGGTCAATACCTCCAACGACAATGACATGGTATGAGAATGTCTTCCACGTCCGATGGTTCGTGAGGGATGAGCATGCAGTGACCTGTGTGAGTGTGACAACACAGGTATAATAAGGAATAAGAGGAGGGAGTTCAGCAGGGAGCCTCCTGGATCTATTGTAGTTGTGTATGGCGGCCCGGGGCTGTGCTGTGGGTGCTACACTTTCATGCAGCACATGCTGAACAAAGACTGCAAAGCCTGGTGTAACATCATGGGTGGTGTGTAGTGTCTGGGGCCTCTGGGCACACAGGTGTGCAATACAATTAGCTGTTTATGTAATCGGTTAAACTTGCAAAGTCCAAGGAACACACTGTAATGTTCAAACAGGAGAATTCAGGGCTGTATGTAATTGGAATAGTGAAGGATATCCAAGAGCTAGAGGGGCACTGTGTTTGCACACGTTTGATGCAGGAGCTGTGTGTGGAGGCACCTGTTTCTCTGGAAATCATCTGTACTACAGTGCACTGTTTTCACCATTCATTCTGCATTTTAATGTACCCGGACGGGACAAGAAAGCTACACCGGTCGGCCAAGTAATATGTTGTCAATCCAAATTGATATATAATTTCAGAAATTTTTAAGGAGGGATTAGGGCTATATCATGATTTTTGGAAAACAGATCAAAAACAAGAAGACACATATTTCTGCTTTACAGTAAAACTCAATCAGTAGATGAAAATTCAAAAAAAATTGTCCAAATTGTATATGAACCTTAAATATTTATCAAATTAAAATGATCAGTTTATTCAATAAAAAATGTAATGACTAAAAACTCTGTCAAATCAAAGTCAGGATAAATGATTAAAAAAAAGTTCTGAAGTCTATTTTAAGCTATTTATGTTAAAGTTACTAATTCAATGTAATGTTTTTTATTTGTTTTTGTTTAGTATTATTTTCAGTCTTATAAACATACTTTTTATGCCTGGCTCTGGGCATTTACTGTAGTGCTGATGGAAAAAGTCTGGGACAGAGATCAGGTTTGGTATTGTCTTGAATATTAGATGTACACTGACTGTAAGGGGTTAAATAAGTAAGGACTAAGAATGTTTATGCCTTTGCTGAACTACACTGTTGAACTGGAAGTCTGTGAATGTGTGAAGCAAACATGTGCAAGATGATTTGCATTTATAATGAGCTAAAGTTAACAAAAGTGCAAAGTGGGTCAATTATCATCCTTGTGGCATGTATGTCAAAGTGCTAATGTTTTGTTATACCTTTAATTTCTTTCCCCTGTCTGACAGTTCTACATGTAAGATTGCAGTCCATATCCCTTTATTGAAAAACTGCCTTGTGTAACAAAGGTCCGGGCACAGATATGTGTTGTGGACACCACAGCTGACTGCTTTGAATGACACAAGGCAGAAACATAATCGGTAAAATACAAGCTCATAGTGAAGGAAGGAAATAAAACATCCAATAAACCAACATGCCATTCAAACTGAGCCAGCAAAATGAGTAGGGGACATCCAAAATTGTAATACAAAGTATGAGAAAGGATAATCAGGTGAGAAAACACACTAGATAAAGAAGACTGATATGCCTAGATTTATCTCTAGATAAAGGGATTGGCAAGACCTTACAAGGGGATACTGTGGGGTAAATTTATACACAGGGAAAGACTGAACAGGTGAAAGTTATTAACACAATGATCTAATATTCTCTCAAGGGTTCTCACCTTTAGTGTCGGTGGAGAAGAGTCACGAAATGTGATTTACTCTTCTCACTGACTAATTAGTATACACAACAATAAGACATTAATACCATGTTATGCTGCAGGGGCAGAATCCACAATTCACTGGACAAGAAAAGAAATACAAGTAGCATGCCTGTAGTTCTACCCCCTGGGCTATAGATCTACCCCCTGGGCTATAGATCTACCCCCTGGGCTATAGATCTACCCCCTGGGCTATAGTTCTACCCCCTGGGCTATAGATCTACCCCCTGGGCTATAGTTCTACCCCCTGGGCTATAGATCTACCCCCTGGGCTATAGATCTACCCCCTGGGCTATAGTTCTACCCCCTGGGCTATAGATCTACCCCCTGGGCTATAGTTCTACCCCCTGGGCTATAGATCTACCCCCTGAGTTGTAGATCTACCCCCTCAATGGGCTACTGTGAAGCTCTGACACCTGTAGCTGTGGAGTGGAAGAAAAACTAAGTGAGGATCAAGGATGTCATCAGCAAAGCCTGTTCAATGGGGAGCTGATAGATCCAGGGTGATTCCAGAGAGGCTGGAACTGGGGGAGGTACACAGCCATTTCACAAATGGTCTTCATGAGTGACTGGAAGATAGAGTTGATCTGAAGGTCAGCTGAGGAAGGCTCAGTCTCCTGGGTCCTCCTTCTAACATCATTCATCTGACTAGTGCAGTAAGCATGTGGTCAGAAGCATGGAAACGACATCGGGATTTCCCTGATTGCATACGAACTGCCTGCATTTTTGTTCTTAGAACTGGATGGTAAGACATAGTAGACATAAACATTTTGATGGTCTATAACCCCCATACTCAAATAGCGGCCCGCGGGCCGCATGCGATCTATTTCTGGCCCGCGAGCTGTTTTGAAAAGTGTTTTTTTTTAGGAATCTTTTTTTTCAATCGCACCATCCGCTCTTATTTTGAAATCGCGCACCGCAATCTCAAGACGATGCCGGGGATTGCCTTTATGGCAACAACAAACAGGTAGCAGACGCCCAAATGCGTTCGCCACCCCCCGTCGACAGTTTACGTTCGCCACCCCCCGTAACCGGCCCCTTAAGTGATTGAAAAAATAAATGTGGCCCGTCATCATTTCTATTTGAGTACCCCTGGTCTATAATGATTTGAAAGGGGGGATCCTCCCCTTCAAGCCAGTGAGGAGACATTGTACTTGGGGACAAGAGCAAATGTGGAAGTTCCTTTGAGCTTCTGGAAAGCTTACTGGGCCTGCTCACTCCAGTTAAGTCTCTTACTGGGCCTGCTCACTCCAGTTAAGTCTCTTACTGGGCCTGCTCACTCCAGTTAAGTCTCTTACTGGGCCTGCTCACTCCAGTTAAGTCTCTTACTGGGCCTGCTCTCTCCAGTTCAGTCTCTTACTGGGCCTGCTCTCTCCAGTTAAGTCTCTTACTGGGCCTGCTCTCTCCAGTTCAGTCTCTTATTGGCACTGCTCTCTCCATTTAAATCTCTTACTGGGCCTGCTCTCTCCAGTTCAGTCTCTTACTGGGCCTGCTCTCTCCAGTTCAGTCTCTTATTGGCACTACTCTCTCCATTTAAATCTCTTACTGGGCCTGCTCACTCCAGTTAAGTCTCTTACTGGGCCTGCTCACTCCAGTTAAGTCTCTTACTGGGCCTGCACTTTCAAGTTAAGTGAAAGTAAGAAACCACCTATAGAAATTTGCCATGCCTAAGAACCACATTTGGTTGTAAAGATTGTGAGATTGTGGTAGAGGACACACAGTTGTCTTTGGAGGGGCCCATACACAGCCAGTCAGTGCGTATAGCCCCAAAACAAGAGGAAGGTGGACTTGACATTTTCACTTTTCCAGCTTCATGTAGAGGTGCTTCTGGAGCATAAAAGAGAAAACCCTATAAACACACTTGCATTCATAAATAAGATTATCATCCAAGTAAACAACAACATATCGATTTATAATGTCCCTAAGGACTTTGTTAATGAAGTCCTGGAAGAGGGAGCATTGACTAATCTTAAATCTTCATCAGCAGTTATAAATATGGCTGTTGGGCCAAAATGGGAAGGTGTGCTGATTCCTTACTGCGGCTTTATTAAGTCTCTGTCAATCTTTGCAGAAAACACCTGTCCTTCATCTCAGTAAAGAAAAGCCCTGCAGCCACAGGGGATGTGGACAACTTATGCAGCCCTGAGCTACAATCTCTTATTCCAGGGCCAAAGATTCCTGGATCTACTACGTAGGCTGATGAAGGTAGGTCCATGAAGAAGCTAATCTGCATAACTCATGGCCTGTAGTAGCTCAGAAGTCTTGGTTGCACTCAAACCTCTTTGAAGCCTAATTACTCTGGTGGGACAGGGACACAATGTGGTAAATGTACCCAGAAGAAAATAAGGAACCAATGAATACAAAGGGGCTAATATTCTGGTGAGGGTTCCCTCTACTGGTTAGAGAAGGAGGTGTAAGGAGTTTGTGTGATGAGGGTTGGAAAAGTTTTGTTTTTATTTTGTAATATTTTTTTACACAGGGATCAATAGAAAACAATATGCCATAAATATAACAATAAAAAACATAAATAATAAACTGTCAATAAACAACCATAGGCTAATATGTCCTAGCATCAAAATGCTTTATTTCAGTGTGTTTAAATTCAGTGTGATCCACTCACTGAAATCTCATACTAACACAATTCAAAACTGTGTAAAATAAAAAAAAAAAATGTTTCTAACACTTTGTGGCTGTAAGTTGCCAGCACATGAGCTATTGTTTTTGTGTGTGTGTGTGTGTGTGTGTGTGTGTGTGTGTGTGTGTGTGTGTGTGTGTGTGTGTGTGTGTGTGTGTGTGTGTGTGTGTGTGGATGTGTCTGTGTGTGAACATGGTATTTTTTAATCATACAGTTGGGAATATGAGTTTCAAGCTGATTTGTGTATGAATACATACACATCTTTTTAACAGGCCTATCCAAATAATAACTCTGGAGCACTCACAGATCAAATATAATGGTTTTGTATGTATACAACAGCAGACTTGACTCCATGCTACTGTGGATACAGCGTAGTCAGTTTTGGCTCTGATGGTGTTAGTCTGCTATCTCCCAGATGCATCAGCACAAAACTTGACGAGTTTCTTTGTGCTTTGTGGTGTGTGTTTAACAGTAGGACTGGGTCAGTCTCTGAGCCCCATGTTCTTCTGTGTAACACCACAGGAGCAGATGCTGCAAATAATGATAGGAACAGTTGGCCCAAATACGTCGTATGCTGAGACAAGCACTCTATGCATATGTGTATATGTGTGTGAATGTGTGTGTGTGTGTGTGTGTGTGTGTGTGTGTGTGTGTGTGTGTGTGTGTGTGTGTGTGTGTGTGTGTGTTATAGAGTTTTATATGTGATTTATACATGAATGAATGTGTATTTCTTCTACTTTGTTGACGATGAAAGACTATAGGGCATGATATCTGCAGGTGTGAGTCACCCCCCCCTTCTTTGGAAAGTGGTGTAGTCCACTTGTTCATTCTGGCCTCCATGCAGGAAAACAGCAGACAAAAGCAGATGTGAATGGGGAGAACCTCTGTGTTCTTGACTACACTTGAACCAGGTAATCCAGCTCTTATACGCAGCTGCAGTGTAAGCATGATTTCACATAGCCTACATGCATGCACACACGCACGCACACACACACACACACACACACACACACACACACACACACACACACACACACATACACACACATATATATGGAAGACTTAGGTGAGGAGGAACATCTGGTGAGGTGACATTAAATGGTCAAATGTGTGGTTCTGTGAATTATGCTGCATTTTTTTCTTCCCTAGAGAGGTTAATTTTCTCTTCCAGAGCAGAAGGTATTCTCTGCAATGTCTTCATTACCAAGTTCCTACCAGCTGGTATTGGGCCAATTTATGGCACTTAACACAAGAAGACACCCTTATCATTTTATTTTAACTCCAGGCTCCATTTAGTTCTTTTTTTTCTTTATACATGACAATGACAAAATGGATTCCAGTAAATCTCTCAAATAAAAATTGACACTATCCAGTGCTTATTTATGATCATTTCTATCTCATAGATATTTCTCAGATAATAACTCACAGAGACCAGTACAGCGAATGTCATTACTAAGGCGTGTATTAGACATTGGTTCAGTACTGTTAGATATTAAAAATCCTCATTTGCAGTTGCATAATGAACATCCTTGATTTCTGCGATGGTGGAGGAATTTTGATCCCTGCCTCCTCAACTCACTGTTTAGTATACATTAGTTGAATCTTGTGAAGTGTTACAAAAGACTGATTCCCAGTGATCTTGAATTAAGCAGCAAACTTGGATATAAAAGATACAAAATATCACAGTGGATACAGAGAGAAGAAAAACAGAGAGAGAGGGGAGTGTGAAACAGAGAAGAGAGAACAAGAGATAAAATGAAATACATAAAAGGATTCAGTATTCAGTATTTGATGTTTTATATTTTGACAGCAATAGAAGAGACAGATAAAATCACTTGCTTAAGCCCAATATCCTACACCAGAGGAAAAAAATAAATAAATAAAATATATATATATATATATATATATATATATATATATATATATATATATATATATATATATATATATTTTTTTTTTTTTCTTATTTTCAAAATTGATAACCTAATTTTAATACACCAAAATTTATTTTGGTAAATCTTCCATTCCCCAGGTACACATAGATATGATTCTTTAATTAACACATTAGCTATATTCTGTAAAGCAAATGTATTTCTGTTCATTTATGGATTAGGCACTCATTCAGAGCATCTGTGGCAGAGATGGTCTAATCTCATGCCGTTAAGACAGACTTACTGATGTCACTGTAAAATACAAGGTGTCATCAATGAACAGGCTGGTTAAGCGATCCAGAGCCTTTAATTTTATAAGCCTTTTTTATCTTAACAGCAGATTGTACCAGCAGATTGTGCAATTGAGTTGTAAGGCTTGAAGATATATAAGACCCAAAGGACACCCCTGCCTTACTCCGCATTATGCCACAAACTAAAAATGCCTAACTAAGGCTATATTTTATAGTCTCTCCCCCACCACATGTATTGACAGTGATGAAAAATAATCCTGCCTGTGTACTTTATTTCTAAAAGCAGCCAAAGGAAACTCCACTCAAGAAACACACATAAAATTGATCTTTATTTGGTCCAACTTATCAGACATACATTAGGTATCTATATACACTGGCAGTTTTATTTCTATAATAGCATCTAAAAAATTAAATGTGTCTCGAGCTCTCTAACCTAACAGCCGGTGCAATATTAGACTCATGCCCTTCCTCAGCATTAGTAATAATAATTTTTTTAATATAAATAAACATATATTGGGCTCAGAGTTAAAGATAAAAGGCTCCCAGACAACAAGCAATAACCCTGACACTACACTGTCTCTCATGGGAGTGGGAAAGTGAGGGAAGTTGAATGAGAGGATGAGTGATGGGAGTGATGGGAGTGATGGGAGTTATGGGAGTGATGGGAGTGATGGGAGTGATGAGAGTGATGGGAGTGATGAGAGTGATGGGAGTGATGGGAGTGATGGGAGTGATGGGAGTTATGGGAGTGATGGGAGTGATGGGAGTGATGGGAGTGATGAGAGTGATGGGAGTGATGGGAGTGATGAGAGTTATGGGAGTTATGGGAGTTATGGGAGTGATGGGAGTGATGGGAGTGATGGGAGTTATGGGAGTGATGGGAGTGATGGGAGTTATGGGAGTGATGAGGTGGAGGGTTGGGGGGTTATGGGATTAGAGGAGTTGAGGAGTTAGGGAAGTTGTGAAGTGGAGGGGTTGGGGTTATAGGTGTTGTGGGAGTTGTTATTGAAGAGGGGGTGTGGTAGACATATGGGAGTGACAGAATGAGGGGGTGAGGGAATTATGGGAGTTGGGGACTGGATCAGTGGGCTGTTTTAGCCCATTTTTCATCAGACATGTACATTAGATGTGTAAAGTTTACACTTTACATTACACATGTACATAAGACATGCGAAGTTGCAGTGTGAATTTAGCAGATGGAGTAGTATTAGCATATTAACATATAAAGTACAACAATACTACATTTACATGACATTTACTGCTTTAGAGCCATCATATTTACTCTCAACATCATGTGATTACTGTGTCCTTGTATGCAATGCATGTATGCTATGTTATGCTATTCTTTCAAGCAAAAAATATATAAAACGCAAGCAAGCTGTAGCCCTTCACAGTGTCACTCTGCATGCGATACACGTTTGGAACATGCCTCGTGTCCCACACATCCCAGACATACCAACACGACACTTCAAATGTCTGAGCGCTACACCATCTGCTGCTACACAGGAGGATTTGGGCAATCGATCTACACTGTTATCAGTAAGTGCTTAAGTATTGAATTATTAGTGAATTCTTCCTCATAAAAAAAAAAAATTGAGTTTCAGGTATATTAAAGATTCAAAGCATATGACCTGCTATAGCTGATCTATAGATTAATGTTTAATTTTCTGATGGGCAAAATGTCAGCTATATTTAAGGAGACTGAGAGTTGAACAGAGTCAATCTGTCTAAAGTAGTTTCTTCCAACATCTAGCTCAGGGGCTACAGCTCTCTCCTGCAGCCTCAAACTGGTGCCTGTAGCTGACGGCAGAGGACCACACCACCGGCCCTGGGGTGGTGGTACCGAGTCACACAAGCACACAGAGCCGTTGTACGCTGCTGCTGTGGAGAGCTGCTGGTGGAGTATCTGGTGGAGAACTGTTGGTGGAGTATTTGGTGGAGTATCTGGTGGAGAACTGTTGGTGGAGTATTTGGTGGAGTATCTGGTGGAGTATCTGGTGGAGTATCTGGTGGAGAACTGTTGCTGGAGTATTTGGTGGAGTATCTGGTGGAGAACTGTTGCTGGAGTATTTGGTGGAGTATCTGGTGGAGAACTGTTGCTGGAGTATTTGGTGGAGTATCTGGTGGAGAACTGTTGCTGGAGTATTTGGTGGAGTATCTGGTGGAGAACTGTTGGTGGAGTTTTTGGTGGAGTATCCTCTCATGCCAGCCTGGCCTTTCTCATCCACTTATCCAAAGAAAGGAGAGAGGAAACAAAACAGATGGCAGTGCTAGGGGAAACTACTTTAAAAAGTAGTCCGTGTTAATCATTTAACAATACATGGAACAAATAAAGAATATGAACTGTTTTTAATGAAATGGAGAGCTTTGAACGGTGGAACCTAAGAAGTCACCAGCCAATAGGAGAATTAAGTAGAGATAGTCCAAGCTGTGAGCTACAATTTGATCCAAATGTTGCCATAACAATATCTCTTTACTGCCATAACCACATCTCTTTATTGTGAACAAAAACAACAAAATGGAATGTAATCACCAGGCAATTGTCTATTTCAGGCTGTCACATTGACATAAAACTATTTTTTTCCTTATAAACAATAATACTTATGTGCTGTATTTAACTTTTTGTTATGTGGAAATCACTGTAAACGTATACTAGCTTCGATTTCCAATGTGAAATAGATTCACTGACTTTTGAAACAAGCAAAGCTAACTGATTTCTCTATAAAAACTCTCAGGATATAATTTTCCAGTTGGATAGCATTACACTCACACACGCCACACTGGATCTCGTGGGTCAAAATCCAACACACTGTTGCCTCTTATCTCTAACAAGCAGATACGCGTTAATCATCACTGATGTCACTCTGCCTTTCATCTGGATACACTTCTCATAGAAGCAACATTCGCGTGACTCATTCAGAAGAGACAGACACACAAAGAACACTTAATATAAATGTTTCAGACCAGACAAGTGCTACAACCAGAGCTCAAATACATTTGTGCCAGTCAGTGGTCCGCTGTGGAATCTGACGAAATGTTTTGATTGACCACCTCCTTCAGGTGTCAAATCACGACAGATGTGTGAATCGGTGGCTGATTAAATGCCTGACGGGCTAGCCGAGCATTCACCGGCCCTAAGCGAGCGATTTGATCACCTCCATCTCTAGCTGCGTGCCATTCCTGCATTTGTCCAGAGGTGGGCACTGTTGCCGCACGGCCGAGCAGGAGAGCAGCGCGTGGGAGCTGCTTTCATGATGGAGGCCACGTGTCTGATTCAGATGACCTTGATAAAGACGAGCGTGAAAGAGGAGGAGGCAGTGAGCAGGGCTGTCAGACGACGCGGCAGCGGCTAGAGCTATCGATTCAGCCAAGGAGGGCTGCTGCTTATGTGAGAGTAAAAGAGAGAGGGGGGTAGGGAGAGATAGAGAGAGGGAAACAGGAAGTGAAGGGGTGAAAAAGAGAGAGAGAGAGAGAGAGAGAGAGAGAGAGAGAGAGAGAGAGAGAGAGAGAGAGAGAGAGAGAGAGAGAGAGAGAGAGAGAGAGAGAGAGAAAGAAAGAGTGTGAGAGAGTTTTAGTAAATGCAGGCCTAATTATCTCTCAGAGCATGCCATACCATAAAACTGGCCAAGCACATACAGGTTCCTGCCTCATCTTCTCTGTTCAGTCCTGTCCAGGGTGCTTGTGAATCTCTCAAAACCAGGTCTCCTGTTACAGATCAAGCACAGTCTTAAACTCTATTAGATGGTAAAAAACGTCATCTGTGCTCTAGTATTTTCTTACACATATTATATAAGTGCCAAACACTATCAGTATTAAATCATTTTTTACAAACACAAAGGCATCACAAAACCAGCATTGTTAATGGGTTTCTAATTGCATCTTGATCTAAAATACAGAATGTCAGTGTAACGCGTTGCCGCCGATCACGGCGGTGACGCGTTGGTTTAAACGTGGTGAGAACCCAAACGCTAACCAAAAAATAAAACGGCAAAAGACAGCCAACTGAAACCTCCGCAGATGCGGGAAAAAACGAAAATAAAACTCAAGGGGAACAACCGAAGGATAACACGGAGAAACTCGACGTGCACAGGTAAGTAAACACGAAAAACACGCGGAAAGAAATACAACGCGTCCAATAAGGGAAAAAACAGGAAAACGAAAAACACACGGAGAAACCTCAACGTGTCAGAAGGAGAGGAGAAAAATACACAAAATAAAAGACGAAGCTTTGGTACAAGACCAGCGGCTTCTTACCAGGTTACCTGTCAGACTGTCAACCAGAACACTGGAGGACAACCGACGAAGAACAGAGGGAGAAGACAAAAAGAAACAAAACCAACCTGAGAACACTCAGGGGGAAAACGAGAGAAAGAGAGCAACGAGATCGTACTGAGAAGAAGAGAGAACTTGGCTAAGGCTGTGAGAGTGTGTGACTACAGACAACTTCAGCAAAGTGTTGCTGAAGTCGCCTGCTTTAAATAGGCAGCCCAACAGGTGTAATCTATCGGGCTCGATTACCCCTGGAACCAGCTCGCGGGCTCCGCCTAGTGGCGGCAGGAGGCACGTGCCTGGGTCCAACCCTGACAGTCAGAGAAAATTAGACATAAACAAGGCATGAAATATAAGAATAATGTATCATACCCATTCTCATAGCAGATGTGACTGTTAGCGTTATGTTCTGAGCTAATCTGTTCTTGAACTCAGGACCTAGCTTCAGGACTCTGAGACTATGAGAAAGACCCTGTCTAATGACCACCTTCAAGGCAGCATTGGCTGACCAGTGTTGTGGTTTACTCATTAATAGGTAATTAGAGTCATTTAGGATTCACTCCATTGATTAGCAGAGATGTAATGACTGGCACTCTGACACTGTAACAGGCTCAGGAGGCCAGCTATTAACCTCTATGGCCACATCTGTCTGTTCATTCTGTTTTTGTTTTCTTTTCTCAAAATGCACTGAGAGAGCTTTTTACCCCTGCATTATGCCTTTAGCTGGATATTTTCTTCAGTCCAGCCCAGTTTCAGCCCAGATCCAGGAAGTTAGCTATTCGGTATATGTGGAATTGTCATGTCCATCTGTTTAAGATAAGGTTTGGATAGATAACCTTTTTCGAGCTGTGTGTGCTCAGTAGCAAAATTATTTGACTGACAAGTGGCGAGGGCTGAAAAAGGGAACATTTCGGAGATGACATCTCACATCTTGTCATTGGGTATATGCCAAACACCTTGTGGCAATATCAGATTTATATTAGAGATGGCTCTAGTATATTTAGGCCTTCGGTCCTTTAAGCAAAATTATGTTCCACTGGTTAACAAGCCATTAATAATTAACACGATTGCAAAAAAAGGTCAAACTGTTGTTTTATTAGAAATAAGGAACTATGGTTATACAATTTAAAGTTTGTCCAGCCTTCTCAGCAAACTTTCTCAAAAATTTCATTTCATTTTCTAATAATATTTTTGCAATATTTTGTAATATAACCCCATGAAGCAGTTCTTTTGACATGTGGCATTTTGGCGTTGATTTCAGGATCTGCTACATCAGCCTCATATGCTGTCACTACCTCATGACATTAAACATGTCACTTAAGCTCTGTGGATCAATCACACTTGAGTTAAAAATGTTACTTAAGTACTTATGTAAAAAAAAAAATAAAAGTTACTTAAGTAACATTTTTACTCAAGTGTCATTAATCCACAAACCTTAAGCTCTGTGGATCAATTACACTTGAGTTAAAAATGAAAAAAAAATGTAGGCCTATGTATTTTTTTTTATTTTCTTTCACTTATTCCATTAACTTGGTAGTTGTGGCTCTCGGTGAGTTACAAACCATAACGGAATGCAAAAGACAGAATGTATCTACTTATTTTTCGTTTTTCCTCCCTTCAGGCTTTGATTCTAGCAGGAACAGCAGTGTAGCAGAACTGGAAACAGAGTCAATCAGTCAGACGGCCCGCGCTGTCAGACCCTGTGCTAAGACGTAATACCTAGGCTAATTAACTCTCAGGACACCAAGCCAACTGTGTCTGCCTAAATTAAGCAACTCAGCTGGAATAAATAAATAAATAAATGAGTTTTTTTTTACAGCGGCAGGTGAAATGGTTTTCCCTGCATAAGGCTGCATGCATTATTCAGAATGACTGGGACGGAGAGGAGGCGACATCTGAAGCAAAACTTCAAAGACACAGAGCATCTTTTTTAATGATGGATCCAAAAAAACCCCCCAAATTCAAAATCAATATTCCAGTGTTGTATTTCACTAATCTGGACACTCCTGTTCTACTCATGTGGCACTTGAGATATCAAGAAAATGCATGTACACATGTATCTGTATAATAGCAATGCATTTTAATTTAATTTATGTGAATTGAACTGAAATGAACTGGACTGAATTGCATCCTGCTATGGTAAGTAATTTAGCACACGGTTCATGCACCGAATGTTTTTCAAATGTGCGTCGTAATTATTAAAAAGTAATGATTGTGAGGGCTTCCATGGCATCGTTCACACAGCTCTCCCTCTAATCTTATTCTTACATCTATTAATCCAGAGTAAATTTAATAAAGGATGCTCTGACAAACACAGATAGTGGCATAGTTAAAATCATTGACACAGTAAGACAGACCAGCCCTCAAAGCCTCTATTCATATTCTACTGCAGGCACAGCTCTCTAATTAAATCAGATCTAGAAATATAACCTTTAACTAACCCTTATTTCAGGTTCTTAATGATTCTGACCCAGGGATGTCTGAAGCCAAGATGAAACATACTTAAATTTTAATAATAAGGAGTCAGATAAATCAGCAGGTTTGCTACATTGGCTTCAACATGTGTTGTAGTGTTCCAAGAGTCTTTTATTCCATTGCAAATATCGAGGTGTGAATTGTCTTTCCAGTCAGAGGACGCAAAAAACATCTGTCATGAGCCAACTGACACTTTGTTTCTTGGCCTCTCCAGAATTCTAATCACCAGCTTGTTAGCCCTGATCAGAAGGCCACTCCTTAACCCTGGCTCCCGGCCAATTTGCTGAAATCTGAACTATGCCACCTTCTTTTTGCTAGTGCGCTTTTCTATGTTGTTCCCATGTCTTTTGTATCCTGTTTTTAATAACTTTTATTTTGCTGAGCGCTAACGTCCTGTGTTGCTTGACTTACAGTTGATCCTTACTTTGCTGAAGATTAGGAAACAGCTAGCAGATAGACTGTAGGTCAATGTGTAGTCTGACTCAAACAGATCTTGGTTAATAAACAACAGCAATTGGAGCTCCAAAAACAGCAATGACGTTCCACGCTGCCCTTGATTGTGTCACCCAGCAGCTGACCGCACGTCACACTCCTCGTGAGGTTTTACCGGGGGATCCACACATCTCCTGTTGTCCCTCACAACTCCAAAGCCAGACCCAGACAAAAACACGAGAGCACACACACACAGCGGGGTGTTTTCTACCTGCAGTACAACCCACCACATTTCTCCACTATTGTGGTCACACTCTCTCAATAACTGGGAGAACCCCATACATTACATCTGAGGTTCCTTGGCCGATCGCAGCTGTAACATGGGTACCTGGGGGTGAAGACACAGGATGGAGGGCACGATGCATTTGTCTTGTAAACCAGCCGCTACAACATGAGATACCAGCTGCACCCATCACCTCACTCCTTTCCAGGCACAAGTGGGATGGATATTGCTCCTTACCTCCTTTCAATCCATCATATAATCTCAGTCTGCATACAAGAACGTCAAGGTTGACATCCACAGCATGGATCCAATGGATCTTCTGAAATCTATAACAATCCTGCCATCCACAACATTGGTTTGGCTATAGCTGGATATAGTTCTCCAAAGTCCCTGGTTTCACCTCTCAGTAGACTTCATCATGGACCTCACATTCCATCCTGCTGACGATTACTTTTCTAAAGCATGTTGTCGTGTCCTCTTGCCATCAATGAGATGCCATATTTTAAAATATTTCAAACAGAAAACATAATTACTGTTAGACAGTTCACATCACAGTATCGGGGAGCGACCATGGACCACCTGGACATAAATATGAGAATAACATCCAGCCAATACTCAACAAGCAGGTGGAGAGACTTCATCAGGACTTCAGTAGGACCTGTGCTACTGAATTATTAATTTCATTCAAGAGAGTTTAGGCTTCTGCCCAAGCACACTGAGGCAGGGAGGATCTTTCAGAAGTCATGCTGACCACCATCTCATGAATCTGCTCCTATACCACATGGAAGCTGTGAACCCACTTGAGCTCTCAACACGCCTTCACAGTGATCTGACATATCAACCAGTCTTGCCTTATTTCCATTCTTGTTTTTTCATTACCAGTGATGCCTGAGCCCCCGGAGGAAGCCAACGACTGTCACTCCACTGTGGTATTGATCTAATTTACAATTTCATTCTGTAACGCAGAAATGCAAATGGAGTATTATATTAACCTTTGGTAACCAAATTCATTAATTCCTATGAATGTCATTAATTCTGTTTCTGATGACCAATGACAGGTCACAGCCATATTTAATGTGTGAAGTTATTTTAATTAATTGGGATTTAATTGGAGATGCTTAGCTGAAAACATGCAGTGCAAAAAGTTCACAAACAACTTTGTGTGTCTTTATAAGGGCTAAAGGAACACTAATATTGACCACACAACCCTCACGGGACACAGTGCTCCTCCTGATGCCGTGACGGAAATCCTGCCTCCCTGCAGCCCCAGGTCGCTCCAGCACCCCATAGACAGGGAGGGCTGCGGGCTGGATCAGGTGCTGGGTCCCTGCTGAGGACACGCAGAACCTCTGCTCCAGGCTGATTTCCACCAACGCCATCTGGAATGCAGGAGTCTGCACCTCAGCTGCCATCCCTCATCCACCAGCCTGTGGTGCAGCGTTTGGGAGGGGCCAATCTGTGGAGCGTCATCTGGGAGGGGCCAATCTGTAGAGCGTCGTTTGGGAGGGGCCAATCTGTAGAGCGTTGTTTGGGAGGGGCCAATCTGTGGAGCGTCATCTGGGAGGGGCCAATCTGTAGAGCGTTGTTTGGGAGGGGCCAATCTGTGGAGCGTTGTTTGGGAGGGGCCAATCTGTGGAGCATCATCTGGGAGGAGCCAATCTGTGGAGCGTTGTTTGGGAGGGGCCAATCTGTGGAGCGTTGTTTGGGAGGGGCCAATCTGTGGAGTGTTGTTTGGGAGGGGCCAATCTGTGGAGCATCATCAGGGAGGGGCCAATCTGTGGAGCGTCATCAGGGAGGGGCCAATCTGTGGAGCGTCGTCTGGGAGGGGCCAATCTTTTCATCCCAGCACGACCTCATTGTTCTGCTTACCCAGAAATCTAATCACCTCCTCCTTGTTTGCCGTGATCATCAGGCGATTCTGTTAACACAGATGACTCTTTTAAACACAGCTTCACTGTGAAGTCTGAGTTCTGCTGCTTCAATGCCCCTTTGCACTTTTCTCACCTTTTACTTTTTGTTTCCAAAGTTCTTTCTGTGTTTTGTTTATTCCGTTCTTATTAAATCTCTTGTTGCCAGGTGCCGGGCGTGTCTCCAGGAAATGCTGCATTACAACATGTAAAAATCAGTATTACACAAATAATCAGTGCTGCCACATTCCTCAGCATTTTTTGGCTGATTCATTCATATAAAAAAAAGATTATTAATTCATCGAGCATCAATCATCTTTGTTTAGACATGCTGTAACTGTTGTGTTCATGGCTTGGGTAATCCTTCAAAGCCTTCTCTATCTCTTAGGAAGAAACTGAAGAGTTGTGCAGGTTTTAGTCTAAATGCATTGCAGTCTGTAAAATAAGGCTACCCTTTGGATTCAAATTTTAGTTGCCTGAAAGAAAAATTGTTCAGTTCAGCTATATTAAAATGTCTGCTTAAAGGAGCTTTAGTTGAATGAGGAAAAAATATGTAGAAGCGCACAGCTCCAAGGATATCTGCAAATGCAAGGCTCATTTTATGATGTATTAAAAACATGGAGGAAAAGTAGGAAAAAGAAGGTGAATAAGTCTACTTACCCACATGTTTACTTTTGTCAAGGTTTCATAAGACTGTTTTTTGGTGTTATTCCAGCACTAAATTGAAGGATGAAAATAACATATCAATTATCTTCCCCTTGTGAAAACAAGTCCGTCTTCCAGAGCTGCATTTCTCAACAAGATGGTAATATCCTGATACACTCCTCGTCAACAACCTGGCACCCCCATTACGACTTCCATTTTTTCCACTTGCAAATCATTTTTGTGCAAACTTCACTGCAACATCTCACAAGCGGCTGACACACGTGCCCATTACCACCCATGACTCCCGTCTCTTTTGACGAGATGAAAGATGCCAGGACTGTTCTTATTGACTGTTTCATAAGAACCTGTGCACTCTGTTTCAGGAACATGCTCCTCACTCATAAACATATCAGATACGGTACCTTAGCTGGGAATTTAGAACCCCTGTGCAGAACCGCTAGCACATTATAAACAGAAACAGGAAATGCACCTATATCCAATAAGCTCTTGACTGCCTACAGTACTTTCTTACAGATGGGCAGTCCCCTCATCCCTATGGTTTATACATCTGCCCCAGGGTACTATGTCTTTATTTCAGTGGTTCCATGATGCTTGTATGCAGGCAGCATTGGGCTGTATTTTAAAATAATGGGCAGGTAAGGTGCCCTGGGCAAGAGGTGAGGAGCATTACACAGAGTGGCCCTGTTACTGTGACCACAAAGTTCTCCAGGGCCACAAAAAGCAGCACTTTTAAAAGGGAACATGGAGCAAGATGGCCAGTGCCAGACTTAAATCAATTGCAATCAAAGCCCTATACACAGACTGTAGTCCACATCCAGAAATATAGGGGCTCATAGGAAGGAAGCAATTTTGCAGAAGGTCACAGGTCCACCCAACTGGACTCCAGTCCGGTTCTAGTTCATCTATTTATTCTTTTGGTTCAGAATGGTGTGCAGCTTTGTACACCTCACCTGGCCAGTGTCAGGATGTGGTATGCTGAAATAGAACATCATACCTTCAGTGACATGAACACGAGGCTTGTGGTATATATCTCTCGCTCTCTCTCTCTCTCTCTGTCCATCTGTCTCTCTCTCTCTATGTCTGTCTCTCTTTCACCTTCCCAGTTCCTCTTTCTCTCTCACTCTTTCAGCCCTCTGACACTCTTTCTTTTCTTTCTTTCTTACTTCCTTTCTTTCTTTCTTTATCTCTAATTCTCTCACTCTCATTCTATCCTCTCTCTTTCTCTTTCCTTTCAATCTATTTCAGGGCTTCAGGTATCAAAGAATGTTAGCCATAAGGGCTTCCGTGATTTGGCTTGTAAGCTCCATCTGTGTGTGTGTGTGCGTGTGTGTGTGATAGAGAGAGAGAGAGAGAAAGAGAGAGAGAGAGAGAGAGAGAGAGAGAGGAGGGGAAGAGAGAGAGGGGGAGAGTGAAGAAGGGAGAGAGTGAAGGGCCTGGTCCTCTCTGATAAAATGCATGTGAAACAGCCATAGGGGTTTGAGAGGCTGAACAGGCTCTGTGTTACCATGGAGACCATGTTACTCCCATCACTTGGGGGTCGGGGATTGGGGAGCTTAAAGAGACACAAACTGCTGCTGTGCTGCTCAAAGGTATGACCATTTGCTGTATATGTGTACCAATGTGCCTGTGCACGTGTGCTTGCTTTGTGCATATCTCCAAAAAGGTAGATCCGGAACCATCTGTTTCTTTTCTTAGTCTCATCAATAAATGTCCCATCCAATCTGTTTTCAGCAGCTTGTCTGAGCCAGTTTGATTCATCTACACCAAAACCACTGAATCGTTCACCTTTTCCTGGCATCTCCTTCCATTTTAGAGGAAAGAAGATTTTCCTTGGACATTAGATCTGCCGTGGTGCAGATGTCCGCTCACTGGGTCTCTGTGCTTGATCTGAAGAGACTGCAATGAGGAGGACAAGCAGACAGGAGCAAACAAGAGCCCCAC
>NC_135226.1:13108323-13205823 GCF_052324685.1 Brachyhypopomus gauderio
CCTCAACCCGATAGAACACCTTTGAGATGAATTAGAGTGGAGATTGAGAGCCAGACCTTCTAGTCCAACATCATCAGTATGTGGCCTCACAAATGCGCTTCTGGAAGAATTATCAAAAAATCCCCATAAACTCTCAGAAGAGTTGAAGCTGTTCTAGATGCAAAGGGTGGACCTAGGAATGGGATGCACTTAAGCTCATATGTGAGCCAATGAAGATGAGTGAATACTTATATACTATATACTATATTGGCAATATATATATATATATATATATATATATATATATATATATATATATATATGCACACACACACACACACACACACATGCACAGAGTGGGAGGGACAGTGAGGCAGACAGGTATGCTCCTTTCATATGGAGTGATAAAGTCTGGGACAGCTGCCAGTCCTGAGGACGGGCTGTGAGTTTCCCAGAGATAGCACAGTGATGAAGTGGTCTGTCAGTCAATGTCTCTGCCCATGCCGTTTCTGCTGTCTGCACAGGGACTCGCAGAGAAGCCCATAGAACATTACACATAAACATGTTTCTGCCAGGTTAACTCTATAAAATAACTTTTACCATTAACACTGTCACATGCGATTCAACAGTAACATGAGATGAATATTCATAGCATATATGGAATATTTGGAGCGTAAATGGAATATTTTAGATAAAGTTCAAATGTAATACAAAGTTTTTGAATTTTTTTTACAGTTTTCACAGTCTGTTATGGCAAGCTGCCTATGCCACAACTGCTTATGTAGGCTTGGGATCAAGAACATTTTGAAATAACCGCATTTATGTAATCAACTATTGCCAAAAGACTGCTGGACACTATTACTCTAATTTAAGTTAATAGGAGATGCATAAAAGGTGTGCTTTATCACTTAGCAATCTTACCGTATAAGGCAGCATGTGTTCTCAGTGATTATCCCTACCTGCGTTCGTCCCTGAAGGTTATAAACTGTGCTTTAGAAGCCTCACAAATGTATGTGAGCAGGAAGCTCTTTTTGAGAAATGGTGAGACACAACTGAAACTACTGATTCATAATCACTTCGTGAACTCATTATGCCGCAGTCCCAGAGTTGTGTGTCTGTGTGCGACATAATGCATCTAACTGAACAAACAGTTTTGTCACTTTCTCACGCTGCAGTTCCTGCAGATGAATTTGTTCTCACGCACAAGCAAGTGCTCAAAGGAGGCCGAGCAGAGTCTTCAGCGAAGAGCGGCAGTACGAAGTCCGCGCGAAGCAGTAAGTCTTCCACACTGCAGTGAGAAACTAGGGAACATTCTTACTGTCACAACTCTGAACGCATTGCCGGGGATTGTCGCTTCGAGAGGGAACAGGAAAGAGACTAAAGCAATCAGCAGATCAAGTGACGTGAGCGTGCGGAGCTCCTGATGTCGTCATTACAGCGGGACAGTGCAGATCCCTGTTATCAGCCCTTTATTCTGGGTGGATTTGTGAGCCTGTCGGTGAATGGAGGCCCAAAGACTCTCGAGAGACACTGGGGCAGCTCAGTCCTTAATTCTGTCTGCTGTGCTGCCATGGTGTGCAGCTGTTTTTGAAGCACGTATGCTGTACATGAAGGATTTGAATGGGAAATGCGTGTCCAGATTAGCAAAACGATTCAAACTGACAGGGGTACAAATTTCATGTTGAGACTGTTTGTACGAGTTGAGAACGCTTGGAATATGAAGCATGTCGTGTTCAGTACATATCCTCCCGAATCACAGGGGGCGATAGAGAGATATCAGCAGACATTATAAGCAACATTGCAGAAATATTGTTGAGATACCAAAAAGGCTTGAAATGGAGGTGTTCCTCTGTTACCGTTCACAACATAAGGGACAGTAATCTTAATTATTTGTATTATTACTAATGTTTATTTCATTCTTTATATAACCTTTTTAATACATTTTAGACTTATTGTGACGGGCGAGAGAGTGTAAATAAAAAGGAAGTGATCATGCCCGTCAAAGGGGGACTACTGCTGCTACAGACAGAGGTGACCAGCAGGGGGCGTCCGTACCGTGACACTCAGTTATAATTTTATTCATATGTAAACAGGCATTGCCTTTTAATGTGCCATATTTGTCAATTGTGATTTTTCACCCCAATTGAAATTAGTCCTCCGCACTTACCCATCTGTGCAGTTAGAACACACACACACTAGTGATTACTAGGGGGCTGTGGTGCACACATGCCCAGAGGGGTGGACAGCCCTGGCCTGATGCCCAGGGAGCAGTTGGGGATAGGTGCCTTGCTCAAGGGTACCTCAGTCATGGCCTCTGGTTTAGGAATTGAACCCATTACCCTAAAGTCACAAGACCGGATCCCTAACCACCAGACCATGACCATAGACCTGCAAGTGTTATTTGTGCCTGGGTCGTCTCTGACGGTGAGATTTTCAGGAAATACTGGATAGAAAAGTGATACTGAATGTGAAATATGTACTGACCGCTGTAAGGGTATGTGTGTGTGATATATTAACATGCTGAAGACTTTATCATTGCAGCCTTGGCTAATCCCACTGCTGCTGTCGTGTCTGTGATGGTCTGTGTGCATTTGTATACGTTTCTTACTGGTGCTTCACTGCCAAACACAGAAATCCTGTTCATTCTGAAATTTTGATTCATTTTCTAAATTGAATCATTTGTCACAAACACCACAGGATGACAACACTGATCTCATTCAGTAGTTTCCATATTTATTGACATCCCTAGCCATTCCCATCACTGCTCTCCTGCACAGTATTAATGTTAGAAACCTGCATTTTGTACCAGTGCAGCTAATAGCAAAACCTGAATTACGTATGCCTGTGTAATTCATAATTTTTTTATCCTTAACCTGATGGGATGATTAGGCAAATTAAGATCAAATTTGTCACTCTTTCAGATTTGCTTCACTGTATGTGGAAATGTTTTCATATACACGCATAGTATATATTGTGAGTATAGGCGTGTGTTGCACAAATGTTTGGGCATGGCTGGTTACTATAGTGACTGACGTGACATCGGGTGGGCATGGCTGAGTGTGGTCTTTTAGATGGGTGAGACAGTCCGAGTGAATAAACGGGTGATCAAGTGAGATCTGTGTTTCGTTGTGTAGCTTCAACTGCATTTCCTATCTCAGTAGGACGCCTGCTGCAGAGATCACTCCCTGGTGACGAGCTCAATGCGGAATCATTTGCACTGATTACAAGCCTGAAAGCAGGTAGATTGTTTCTGTTTCTGTGGTGTGTGATAATAAAGAGTTCTTGATTCTAATTGCACATCCAAACCTTTGTCTTCCACTAACTTAAGAGCGCTTTACACATTTTGCTAGTCTAGCCAAACCTTTTACTAAATGTTTTACTCAGTCTGTACTTTGTAGGACATCTGAGTGTGATTTTAAATTCAACATTGCTAAAGTGCTTTTAAGTAGAGAACCTTCATTTTCTGCCCCTGAATTTTGTAAATCTTTCAAATTGGAGGTGGACCAAGTACAGAGGGAGTGGTGTGATGCTTTTCTAGGGAGATGCTGATGGAATAGATCATCCTCTGGGCTTTCTGTCACGGTTTCAGAGGGCTTCACCCCAAACACCTCGCCCAGGTGTTTGAACCTGATCCTCTGCTCCAAAATACTGATCACCTGTTTCTTTTTAGCTCAGTCACACTACATTAAGGGGTTATTTCACTTCCTGGTTGTGAATCAGCTCCATGTATGCTACATACGAGCAGCCGTTCCTGCCTGCTTCCCGTGTTTCTTACCTTCTTTTCCCCCCAGACGACACCTCCTGCCCAATCCCCTGGTGCTACTCAGGTTCTGCCTACTCCTGATGGCTTTTCAATGATGAGCTAGATCTTCCCTCCGTTGGATTATGCAAGCAAACCTCATCACTTGGGTTAACCATTGCCAAACTCTCTCTACCAGTAGCTAATTTCAATAAACACCTCTCATATTTGGATCTGTCAGCACTAAGACACTATTGGTTCTAATACATCGCCTGTAGTAGTGTACATAGATCACAATCTTTTGGTTTCCCTATCTAGAATATCCAATCAGATTGAATGGTTGATGAGGACTACAGTGTGGAGATAAGACAGTAAGGGTGGGGGGTTAAGCTGCAGCAGACGTTTCTTCATGTTCTCTTTCAGGGTTGTGAACACATGCTTGTTAATACACTGTCGCAGACGGCAATATGTAGATAAATAGACAGCAATATGTAGATGGAATAAAGGACAAAGTGTTTGTGTAAAAAAAAAGTCACATACTAATGTTGCTCTTTTTAGGGGGGGATGTTGCATATACAGTATGTTGCATGTATAACTATAGCATGTATATTGTGTGTATAATTATAGCATGTATATAGCATGTTTTCACAAGGTCTTGACTTCTCTGTACTTCTCAACGGTGCTTGTCAACCTATATTGTGAGCTGGTGGACAAACATGCCAGTGGTGGATATCCAAACAATCAGGATGCTTCTTGCCAAGAGGAGGTGGATGATCGAGCTTTTACCCAAGCTCCTGAGACATGGTCGCATGTGGCTTTGCTTTTGTTACTTGACTGTATGTGTGTATTGTTCGTTTGGGACTCTGTGTCAGCATCTGTGTGTGATTGTGCTACCTCAGGGCTGTCTGACTGTAGACTTTATTTATGTTACATCACCAGTTTTCACCACAAATGTCTTTTTTGTTTACTCTTGACAAAGTGTGGCCATGTGAACAGGATGCACTCGAACATTTGAGTAGCTGCTTGTTGAAGGATGCGTTCATGCAGTTGGAAAAATGCAACTGTGCGACATTAGCATGTTATTAATATTCATACATTAGCATGTTGTTAATATTAATACATTAGCATGTTATTAATCTTCCTGAACTATTCTCCCACTGTATTTGCTTGGACCAACATTGAGCTCGCTGCCATCGAAACAAGCTCCATGTCATTGAAGACACCTTAATTGATAGTTAATTACCTCTTGGTTGGCACTGTCATGGACAAGGTCATTGGTATGTGTGTATAATTTTCTGCTGCATGTAAATGTGACAGGCGGTTATGTCACATTTAGCTCAGGGGAAGAGAGGAGAGACAGCTGAATGAAGTCCTCTGACATTACAGTGCTGACAGGAGATCATCTAGTGGATGTGAATTAAACTAAACCAGCTCAAGCTGAAAGAAACCTGACAGCTGAGGCAAGGACAGTAACTCTGACCATTTTAACCAAATTTGATGACTAACTGTCTATTACACACTGTTTGTATATTCTGTATATTGTTTGTATATATGTACATTATGTGTGTAACATGGAAACACAAAACATGAAAACAATATCAAACAACAATTGACACTGAACATAGAGAAGACCAACACTTAAATACACCAACACGAGACCCACACTTAAATACACTAATACACAACAAGACCCACACTTAAATACACTAACACACAACAAGCACAACATATAACAATGAGCTGAGACACACGTACACACCGAAACACACACATAACTACATATATGGACATTGACAGACGTCCCAACACATATCTATATGTATATTTATCACTTTATGACTACAGTTTGCTTCTTCATGTTGGCAGGAATGGCACTGAGACAGACATCCAAGTAGCAAGAATCAATCATCTCAGCACAGCCAAGAATCAATTACCTCAGCACAGCCAATCATCAAACCCCTCAGCACAGCCAATCATCAAACCCCTCAGCACAGCCAATCATCAAACCCCTCAGTGTAGCCAAGGCATGTAAGCAGGACACCAAATTGTTCCAAATGGAAGAAGCCACAGCAGTTAAGATTCTGTTTGAGATGCTGTGGGATCTATGACCCTGAATAAGACATGTAGATATAAACAATATTCTGTTATTACAGGTAGCAAAACATCAGTGCACTACACAATATTTACAAACAAAATATTTTGGACAGAGGTTCTTCATCAGCTGTGAATGTGCTTCAGAGGTGTATATTCAAAATAGTAGATACTTAAATCATGGCATGGGGTTGGTGCGGATTTTCCTTACTTCCTTGCAGTAGTATGGAACATGGAATAAACATGATTTAGATGTCCAATACAACTTCTAATGGAGAACATCTGATAGCAGGCACCAACATCATGATGTTGAAGAGGAAGAAGGTTAATTTCTATTGTATCACAGCCAAGTGGAATGGACAAAATATCAATTCCATCCCTGAAGTGTAATGGAAGAACTTCAGATTAAACTGTATAGGGACAGCAAAACTTTAGATTAAACTGTATACGGACACCAGAACTTTAAATTAAGCTTAGCCAAAACCCACATGGAAACTTTGTGGTAAAACATTTCAAACCTTCTTTCAGTTTAAGCCCTCCATGGAGCACCCAAAGGTTCTAGACTCTGAAGCCTTACTCTTTTAACTACATACTTTTCACATTATGAGTGGTTAATAAATAATTAACAGTAGTTAATGCATAATATTAATAATCAATAATAAGTTGGAAACTAAATAATAATTTGGGAGTTTAAGAGGTTAAACATTTTCACAGTATAACATATGCACAGCCATTAACCTGGTTGAGCTACTCAATGACACCTTGATTACCATTTTGAATGTGGTATCCTTATTTATTAGTCTTTCCTTAGTTTCACTGAAGGAAAGAGCGTTACAGATACATGGAGTCAACCCACATATTTAGGAACTGTACACAAATTTATATACAAGCCAGTGTGTCAAAACAACTACTGATTTCACATCGTTCCTCCTTCACACATGACCTCCGTGCCTTTTCATCAAATATCTCATCAAATATCACTTTACACTGAAACTTGACCATTACAAGCATCATTATGGGACTTGTATGATAGGATTGTCTGAAATTAGCAACGCAGAAGAGTCCATGTGACTCTATGTGACACTGTTACCTCTTAGTCAAGTCATGTAACACAAGACCTAAACTTTTGGACCGGTAGCACTGCCATGCAGGAAGGAGAGAGGTTATGTGACTGTCAGAGTTCTCTACTTCAACCAAAGTAAAAAAAAACTAACTTGTTAAAGACCATCACCAGGGTGTCACTTCACATCATGTTAGGTTTTGACTCTGCAAAGCATATTCATCAAACTATATTCAAGAATCCCACGTCTGCAGCTATGATTAGTAGGGTGTCTGAAAGGTTGGTATTTCCTTTTTCTTTCTTTCTGGTTTCTTTCTCCTTTTTAAAAATCGTTTCTTGTGGAACCTTTTTCCCACCATGACCAATTAACTAGCATCATCAGCGATGGCAGGGACTGCACAGAAATAGAAGAGGCATTTCTATTACATCAAAGCTTGTCACACACCACAAGAAGCAGCCAATAAACTATTTAACTTCCTCTGCACATGAAGAAGGCAGAGGAACAGGTGTTTGATAATGAGCATGTGTATTTCAAAGGTATCACTTTGCATGTAATCTAGATTTCTGTGTGTATGTGTGTGCATGTGGGCTTTGAAAATTTGAAGTCTGTTAAAATAACCATAAAAACTGTTGAGGAAGATTCTAGTAACTCTTATAAAAGTGAAGAAATATAGGGCTTTTTAAAAATCAAACCCTCTCAACGCAGAGGTTCTCAGTTCAGACTTGCCAAAAATCCTCTTGCATAGCTGGAATCGACTCAAGTCCAAACCCGTGGTGCTTTTGAGCAGGAATCAATCCAGACAACTTAAGGAGGTTCACTGAGTTGATCTGAAGGTGCTACAGTTTCATAGGAGCTTAGAAGGGGTTGTACCTTTAATTGAAGGTGATCTCCACTGCTGGTTGGTGCTTTAAATGTGTGAGATTTCAGGGTGGTGGGTCAGAGAGGGGTCAGAAAAGGGTCATCTTAATTTTGATAGATCGAGATTGAAGTTCTGTTGACATTTCAAATTTCCTTGCATCCTTAGGTAAATATATCTCATGCCATGGAGAAAATGAATTCACTCATGAATTTAATTTATCTTGTGTATTGATGAAAGTGAAATTAGATTGACCCTAACCATGAACCACAGTGTGAACTTCTGGCTACAAGAGAGTGTGGCACCACAGAAATGCAATCAATTATAAAATATATCTATAAAGATTACAATATTTTAATTCAGGTAAATAAATGCAAATACATTTCTTCACCAAAACACAAATACATTGTTCACCCATTGTAGAATGGGATTTTCTAGTTTTATTGATGGGTGGAAATGTGTTTTGGCTAATAAAAGAAGACAAATCAATCTTTAACCTTGTAATTCCTTGAATAATTCAGGTCTCCCTGTAAATTAAATGATCCCGCACCGCTATGGGCAAGGGCCACAGCATGCTGCAAACAGTAGATTGCACATTTGAAAAGCTCTTCCAGTGAGGAGTCAGTCTCAGGTGCCCGTATTTAATCATTCTTCTGTGGATTTTGGTGATTTGCATTTCTTTCCCCGACTGCAGTGTTTTCATTTTTGCATGTGAAACAAATGTGATTTTATTTTGCTGTGAGCAGACTCGGAGAACTCATATCTTAACACAGAGTGCCGACGGCTCCACGCTAGTTTATTGATCAGTCAGCCAGGGTGAAAATAATCATTTTTCTAGTCAGACTCATGAGGAGAAAGATTTGATTTACACTGTGTTTGCTCATGACTGTTTTGGGAGTTTCTAAACATAAATCTAAGTGCATTTTATGGCTCTGTCTCAACTCATTCTCATTCTCAACTCATCATATTCTGAAGCTTGGGCACAACCGTTTGGCACCAGTGTCTCCACGCCGAAGGTGCCCTTTTACGTCAGAGTCCGACATGCACAGCAGTGCCATGAGGAATTCAAAGCTGATGGCAAAATGGCAAATGTAACCCAATCCGCTCGTGATGTTTAAAGTCTGGTAGTTTGTTGACCCTTGAGTGCTTGTGATATACTATTTTAATTATAGTTACTTTATTTCAGCAGACTTTTAAAATAATTGTTCAAAAACACCACCTGTTCTCCATTAGAATTGATCTGCAACAGATTGGATACCTATAAAGAATTGGTCTCTGCAGTTTGTTAAACTCTAGTTATTTGTTCATTCTATGAAGCTAGTCCTAAAGCATAAATATTATATCATTTTGATGTCGGCAGGATGGAGCAAGATATGACTGCTGAGAAAGAAGCGTGTTTTCTCTCATACTCTGTGTGTCAGTAAACTGGTCAATGCAGTTTCCTGACTCCTGAATCTGAACCTGACAACTGAATCAGAACCTGATTCCCGAAGGCTGAATGTCTCTCAGTGCGAATAATGAGTTTATTTGTTCTCCCTGTCAAAATAAATGACCAAAATAAGAGCACAATGGTGATCTGACTAAAAGCTAAAAGTGAGACACACTAGCAGTAAGAGTTGAGGCACGGAGATGCCAACGAACAGAACCAAACACATCACATCACACTGGACATCATCTAATTGCAGTGCAGGCAAGTGCCTGGAGGGGGCAGTGTTTGAGGAGAGTACCGGAGGACTTACATAGTCCAGACATAAAGAGGCAAACGAGGCACAGGTGTCCAATTATCAGGTGATTGTGAACAGGTCAGGTGCAGTGTGTGTGTGTGTGTGTGTGTGTGTGTGGGTGTGTGGATTGAGGCAGGTAGTCCCTTAGGCAGGATACCTGATGCACCTCAACAGAAATGCAATATGAAGAGCTGAGCTTCACATGAATTTAAGGTACCACAGAATTTATTAGTGTAATACAAGCCAATTAGTTACACATTAGTTTGATATACATAATAAATAACAAAATTGCAACATGCAAAATACTACCCCATTGTTACCTATTAAACGGACACAGAGAGAAATATACAGAGAGAGACGGAGAGGGAAAGAGAGGAAAATAGAGAGCAGGGTGGAGGGAGTGATCTCTCCAAACCTAACTGTAGAGTTCTCCATCCCTTAGCTCACACTATCTCCACTCCAGCTCTTCACCCAGGCCCGGACTTCCTTCAGAACCAAGAACAGGGTCTGCCACCACTGCCCAATCAGAACCGATCCCACATTTATGGAGTATCACTCCATAATAGGAAAACAGCCACAGGAAATCACACATAGTATTCTTGAATAACAAATGACCATTTGTGCTGCATTAGTGCCATAATAGTGCCAAGGTGTTGTGACATTTTCCCATGATTGCGGTCTATTGTCACGGGGTATGCATTTTTGTGCGTTTTGCACATTTTCAGATTTCAAAAGTCCAAATTTGCCATATAAGCAAGTTAGCACTCTGTCTTTCTCTTCTCCCAGTCCCAGTGTATTGAGGTACAGCAGATGGTCATAGAGCACCCTTGTCCTAATAATGCTAATGCCTGCTGAGTTTCGACACTTCTACATAAAGAACAGGGGATTCAAGATCCATCTACTGTTAGGTGAAGACTTACCCATCCAGGATGTAACAGGCCTGTTCTCATCAAAGCATGTAGAACAACACGGATCACAATGAGCGTAGACTGAAGCAGCACATCACAACTGAAAAAAAGTATTTTCAGTCCAGTATCAAAAATCTCAAAGACATTTGAAATTAATTAAATGTGGCCATATCAACCCAAGATGGCCGTGGCCGTACACTTCATTACAGGTCTCCTGGAGTCCGAGGGTAATGCCACCATTCTGTCCATTGTTGATCAGTTTTCCAAAATGGTGCATTTAAGTCCCCTCTCAGGTCTCTCCACAGGTGAAAGGGTTACAGGGTTACTTGAGGACATTGTATCAGAGGGGTATGTTTAGTTCACATCCAGCGTATGGAGAGAGTTTACTGCAGGGTCAACCTCCCCTATATCCATGGAATCCATCAACCTCTGTTCTGTTAGAAAGATAGACTGGCCTACAATGTGCTATAGCATCCTAATGACCCAAGAAAAGTAATCTAAGGTAGAGATGTACATCAACATGTACATCGAGTATCAGCACCCACCAAGTATGGTAGAACGGATGACAATGGCTTCACCCAAGGTATTTTAGCCCCTACACCATTAAGGAACGGGACAATGAGGTCACATACTGGGTCATCCTACCTGCTGGTAGGGGACGGACCCGAAGAACATACTGGGTGCCAGTTGCCCAGATCCCAGACACAGAACCGGTGGCATCTTTCCACTGTGCCCGACCTTCTAAGGCCACTCTTTGTTGTCCTGGACCACCTTCTCCTCCCAACCCTCGGCAGGCCCTTCAAGTGGGGGCTACTGAAATACCGCGACCCACACCAAGCCAAAACACACTCACACACATTCATCCTCCTCCATCCACTCAGACACCTCCAGCCCAACAATTATCAGTCACTCCACCAATCACTACACGTCTACTTCCGTGTTCACAATCACCCATTAGCTAATCATCACTTATACCTGCATTGCGATACACCACATGACCATCCTCTCTCCTGCCTGAGACCACTCAGTCTGTTATTTGCCTTTTTTACCTTTTGTTTAATTACTATTTTCTTCATTCCTCTGTTTGTCTCTTTGTTCCTTTATTCATAAAAACCCAATTTTGTTTCATTTCACTCATACACCACTCCTTTGCTCAAAATGTTACAGTAAAGTTTTAAAATATAATGTAAAAGCATTAAACTATTATCTAGAACAAAAGAAGATCAAAATAAAAGTGATGGTAATAACTATAAATGTAATATTAAATGTGATAAATATTCTCTTTAGGAGATGTAATGGGAAAGGTACATTCTCCAAATCAGTAATAAAGTGTTTCGAAAGCAACAATGGAATGAATGATTAGGGGTTGCCCTGAGTGTGTTAGCCAACAGTGTTGCTATGTGTGTGCCACCTGTTTCCTTAGCATGCTTCTGCCAGAGCCAGTATGAGAAATTAAACGTCATCACTTTATTAACAAGTGATGGTCAAGACTAGGATGATCCTTCAAAGCATCTGTGTTTCCCTGGTAACCTCTCTCGTGTCTATATTTTGGTTTACTTCCTCGTTTTCTTTCTTTGTGTGAGAACTTTGTTTTTAGTTCTGCCCCCTTGTTTAGATCTCCACCCCTCATTGGTTCCACCTGTTCCCAGATAGGCCCTAGTTAATTCATGTCTTGCAGACTAAGGCTCAAACATCATCATCATCACTGTCTGTGCCATATTGGGGGGAAGAAATCCTGTTTGACTAAACTCTGCTTCAAAGGAAACCCTTGACATAGAAGACATTTGACCTTTTGGATCATCCAGGGACTCCCCGTCACCTACCCAGGGATGGCAGAAGGTCAGTAGCTTCATCACATCACTTAGATTCAAACACAACCCTGAAAAAAGCTGATTATTCACTCTGAGTCACACACACTACATGCCTGGACGAGGCAGCATGCCAATCACACACCCTTCCTCACATGAAGAAGAAGACGTGGTTCTCTGTGGTATTTATCAGTAATCTCTGATCTTATCAGGAATTTATCAGGAATCCCTGGTCTGAATTTGTATAGCATTCAAAAATCCTTTATGAATATGCTAAGTATTTCAGCAACTATCAGCAGATTACCAGAGTAAGGGATATAAATCAACAAAAAATTGCCACATAAGGTCAGTTACTGCAATATACTCAAAACATACAATTTAAATTATATTTACTTTATATAAATATAAAGAATATATTTACATGTTTAATTTTACATGCTCATTTGTTATAAGAGAATATTATATTTATATTGCAACCTATAACACCTCACAGTAAAACGTTAACAGTTTTATCACCCTTCTCCAACATATTGTCTGTAAGAGTCAGAGAAAGACAAATGAGTGCAGAAAGGTGTGAAGGGGTCAGACAGAAAGGTGAGTATCTGTTCTCTCCTCCCTCTCCTCTGTTTCATGCTGTGTCAGCAGTGCCCTGGCAGTAGGTGTTTCTGACAGATCTGCTTGAACTTTTCATCTCAAACTGCCAGAGCGATGAGATGCTGTTCTGCTACACTGATTGGGGGTCAGTTATCAGGGTCAATTTTCAGTACCCCTCCCCTAATGTTAAAGCAAATGAATGGTCTTGGAACAGGGGAAGATGGAAGGTCTAACACCCCAAGAGTCCAACAACCTAATTCTAACCCTCATAGGATATATATGGAGAAAATGTCAGTGAGCAACACACACACACACACACACACACACACACAAAGTACATACACACATACACACACACAATGCTACAATTAAATACATTTGCTTTGTTTTACACATTTTAAGTAATCACAAATGTGAAATGGTCATACATTCCATGTGGATCATAGTGTGATCATATTGTTAATGCATGGTTTAAACAATGTGCAAAATATGTAACATATTTCAATATATGTAGTCAACATTCCTAGTCGTACATTATTCATCGCTGATAGTTTTACACAGCTGGGGCAGCTGATGAGTTAGAGGCACATACTGTGATGAACTTGTCCCTGTTTACCGCACCCTGCTGAGGTGAGAACAGTGGTACAAGAGAAATCTTGTTGTTCCTCTTTGCATAGAGGGCGGCCATAATTAGTCCTGATAATTATTCACGTGTCCGTGAATCTCTGTGTCACTGCCAATCCACCATTAGTTAGGTCAGGTACAATTTGTCACACAAGACATAATTAATGCATTGATAGTGCAGAAAATCTCTGTCTGAGTTCCTGTCCTGATATTGTCCCCTTTTGCTCTTAATATAATTATTGAGGCTCGTATAAATACTCTAGTTTTTATTATTATATGTACTTTTGTATCCTTTCTATTTGAACGGGGCAGAAGGAAGCTGACTGTTGTAGCACTTTGTGAACCCCTCGAAAGCACAGGAGTCCAGAGACCAATTAATATGGTCCATTTCTGAATAAAAGGTCCATTAAATGAAATGTCTTAATTATTCAACAAAGAAGGCCAGCAGGTTATAGCAATACCAGTGACAGACTTGAGCAATTATAGTTATCTGTGCACGGTGGTATTCAGGAACATGCCCATTGTAATCTCACATGTACACACACACACACACACACACACACACACACACACACACACACACAATCTAGGATGTGTTCATGGCAATGACCATTACCCCAAGAAACAAACAAAATACTGACATTTATTCTGAAGACCATAAACCATATTACAGTGGAAACCTCAGATTGCCTTTTTTATATAAATGTGCATAACATTTCTTGGAAGAACGTCTGTGTTTTATTTTGTTAGGCCTATGGATAAAGTGCACAAGCAATCTACCTAATGTTTCATTTTGTATGAATATGTACAAAAAATTTGAATATTTTAAAAATAAAATGATCCTGGACATCTAAATTGTTTTTGAATCAGTTAATATTTTCTAAATAAAGTTGCATTATCTCCAAAGCTACTGTTACACTAATGTAGTGTACAAACGTAAAACAATACGACTTCCAGAAAAACATACCAAGCAACCATACTAAGGTAACCATACTAAGGTAATCATACTAAGGTAATCATACTAAGGTAACTATACTAAGGTAACAATACTAAAGTAACAATACTAAGGTATTTTATCTCTCATCTGAAATACAATGAGGATTCGATTTAAAGAGAATTAGGATCAAATCTTAAAACATTTGTCTTCTCCATGACATAAAAGTCAGACGTGTGATTTATCAAGTAGCAATCCAGCTTGATCAGCTCAGCTCAGGCAATGCATGTTATGAATGATCATCCTGGCTCTGCCTATAAACTGCTACATAAAGAATCATGACACCCTCATTAGCTGAGTATCCTCCCAGCCTCCTGCCCGTACAAAGGCAAAATGATTCCATGGTCCTTTTCATGCCTGTGTATCTTACACAAGCATCGCGTACAGGCAATATATTCTGTGATAGAGCAGCTACGCATTTGAGGATGCCACGATGTTGTTGTTATGATAAGAAAACAAATAAGCAAAAAACAAACAAACAAAACCACTTAGTGCTGTATTTCTTTGTTTCTTTTTTCATTACCAAACTGAAATATGTTGATAATCTCTAAAGACATGCCTTGGAAGCACAACAGAACTTTGTAAACACCTTAAAAATTCATGCTCATTAGGCCCACATACAGAGACACCAGCCCTGAAGCTTGCCCCTCCCCCTGACAACATGCCCCGCCCATGGCGAGCTGCTCCAGTAGAAACGGATTTTCTGGAGTCAGCAGTAATACGGTATAAAAGCCAAAGAGAGCCAGGAAGGGACCCAGCTCATACGCTGGAGGCAAGAGAGGTGAGGTGAAATGGAGAGGGTGGGAAAGATGGGAGAGAGAGAGGGAGGGAGAGAAGGAGAGAGAGAGAGAAAGAGAGAGAGTTGGAAGCCAAGGGCACCCTGACCCATATTCTATAACAAAGCCAAACACATAATATCAGCTGTTGATTTTGGGATAATTAGAAAATAGACAGACAAGGCCAAAACTAATGAAGAAGAGAACACGGAGGACATTTCTTTCCAGAGAAAAACTTTCCAGAAGTTCAGTCGCAGTATGGCAGACTGAACATTAGAGACACGCAAGGAAAATATAACCTGAACTCCAGTGAGGCTAAAAGTTATTGCATCTGTGATTGACAGAAAACTGGGGATATGGGTGTGGTAAGTAAAGTTAGGAAAAACTTTAAATTAAAAATTTAGTTAAAAGAATGTAATGTAACTATTCTCTCATACTGTAAGCAAAAATAAGTGTAACATATATATACCTAAATATTTAAAATATAACCACTGGCTCTAGTGAAAATGAAAACTGCCAACACAATAGGCAAGTCAAACTTTTATATCACTGTTTAATGATAAGATTTGGTTTCATCATCAATCCAATTAGAAAACCCTAACTAACTAATTTTACATCATGAATCATAAATCTTTTCACCAGCAGTAATTTTTTAACTTTTCTGTAGTTTCCTGCAAAGTATAAACAATGTCATTTTGACATTTAAAGCTAATCTACGCAACCTATTTTGGATAAAATGTATTTACATACTGAGAACTCTCACTGAGAACTCTGTAGTTGTGCTGAGATAAACAAAAAAAAATTCACCCATGATTCCCCCATATTAAGTGACGAGGAAACATCAACGGCACTCCTGCCTGTTTTGGAGGGAAAAGTTAAAAACTGAGGGTGTACTCCCTCAGCAGCTAAGCATGATGGGAGTTAGCAAAATCGGCACAAGTTAGAACAGCTTTAAAGGGCAGTTTTAAGCAGGCAGTTTTAGGTTGACCAGGCAAGTCCTCCAGGCAGAGTGCCAGCCTGCACCTGTCAGATGGAACGCAGACATAGGTCCTCTTAAACTTCACTTATTGGAAGACCTGCTTCTGGCGCAAGAGACATCAAAAGGTATCGAGAGCACACATATCTTTGGAGGGGGGTGGGGTGGAGAGGGGTGGGGTAGAGGAAGGTGGAGGGAGGGGCCGTCTGTGTCATTTTGGGACATATGGAAATAACTGCATGCCACTGGGCAGCACAGAGATCTGCTCTCTGCATTTTGGTGAAACAGCTTTATCGTTTCTCCATAAGACTGCTCAGTGGAGCGTGGACTACTGTTAAGCCATGGCCCCATGTTCTGGTCTGCTGCTCAAAACCAATTAAAAGACAAAAAAAAAACACAAGTTTAATTATCATCTCTGCTTGGCTTTGCCATGCATGGCTGGTGCAAAACGCCATTGACAAAACAAGTAGCGAGCTGGTTCGAGCTTGCTGTTTGGACTGAAACCATAATGAAAGTGGAGAGGCACAATCTGAAGTTTTCAATACTTCGTTGTTGATAGTCACGTTTTGTTTATAGCTCCCAGACCCAAGAGCTCCATTTCAATGTGTAATTGTGAATAAGTATGAACCCACTTTGATCTGATTGTTACACAGTTTTAAACAAACACGTCAAGGCTTACGCTTATGCTGCCTTCATGAAAAAAAAAGTCAGCAGTATACTCTTAAGAGAAAAATGTCAACTGAATTACAGAGTGAATTACAGAGCTCGATGTGCAGAATATCACATTATACCTTCCAGTGACAAAGTTAGTTATGAAGAAATTAACCAAAAATCAAGAGGATAAAATGTCAAGGATATTCTTCCCTGAAAAAATAACTCTTTTCTAAAGTAATTTGATTTACAAAGGGACCAATTTCATTTTTTTACGTGACCACAGAGCAATTCATCTTATATTATCATTAAATACCAATAAAGGTGGATTAATTCATTTTCAGGGCTGGTTGCTGTTGGCATCAGCCCGACTGTTCTGTGTGTTGCTCTGTGATCTCAAATCTATTCTGTACGTATTTAAAGTGTAAAACCTGTATTTTGAAACTTTCTTTATTCCGTTTGTTAAGAAAATCTCTAAGCAACAGGCAATGGACCTCCTGAAATTGTGCCAGCATCACCAGCTGTGGTGACCAGTTACATTTGTGTTATTTGTTCAGGAGACGGAGGGTCATGCAAAAGCATGAGTCAGTATTTGCGTACATTTTAAGACTCTGGCTACCCGGCGGTTTTGTACTTGTGTCTCGTCTTTGGGGAGGGAGCGCATATGCCCATGTCACACATTACGTGCCACAGGGCCGGCGTGCTGCTCATTACTACACCTGTGTCGGGGGCTCCGTGTAATTAAGCCATGGGAGAGCCTCCTGGCTGGGTTAGTATCAGCACGTGAGCAGACACATGGGAGTGGGTGGGTGGGAGCTTATTTGCAGGAGACACAATATGGCAGTGCTGCAGTTTCCTGTGAAAGATGTATTGTACACATTGTTTACAAGCTGTGGAAAATAGTGGATTTATCTGTTTATGGTATCTGCATATGCATCTATTTAACTTCTAGCCTTCTTCTTTAAGCGAGTGTACAAAACTGGATTTGCATAGACGCTTAATATCCGCAGGGCAGTACACTACTTTCACAATGTATTGTGATAATTAGATGAGCACTACAGATGAAGCTATTCAATTATGATCTTCTCCGCTTCACCCCACATGATCGCCCTACGCCCAGCCTGCTGAGCATGTTGGTGGTAAACCGAGCAAAGCCTACACCTCTCCTCCACCTCTTCTCCACCTCTCCTCCAGCTTTGACCACAGTCAAAGTTCAGTGCATCTGCCAATTTCACCACCCCCCACCAAATCTGCCCCCACGCCCCCAATCCGCCCCAGTCTCACCCCTCTGGAGAGACAGCAAGTCTGAGCAAAAGATCTTTTTTTCAGTCAGGAGCCATTAATACCCTCTGTGACAGGCACATATTATTCATCAGCCTTGTTTATTATGCATCAAACAGCAGAGCAGCTTAATCAGGCCAAGCCAGTTATCCTAATCAAGGAGAAATAGACAGGACATGAACTGTATAACAAGGAAGGAAGGGCAGGGAGAAGAGGAGAGCGGACAGAAGAGTGGCAGAGAGGGAGAGGGAGAGAGAGAGAGAGAGAGAGAGAGAGAGAGAAATCAAGAGAAGTGGGGGGGGATTTTGTTCAGTGTTAATTTCCAAACTGCAGCAACTAATGGAGCAACAACTGACCCCAAACCAAATGTTTGCCTTTGACAGCTGTGCTGTAGAGCAGTGGGAAAAGTGAAAACACTGTCCCCTGGGAACGACTTCATAAATATGTTTTGTTTTTTGTTTTATTTATTATCACACAGAAGGGACAGCTGTTATTATGAATATCAGCACGGCTGTGGTTCGGTCAAAGTCCCTCGTCCTGCACGGTCTTGTATGAGAGTATCACCGGCGTGCTGATATTCAGAATAACAGCTCAACCTTGAGTGTGACATTGCTTTGAAACAACATTTCCACACGTGCCATTTATTAGTTTACAATAATAATAATCAACAACAGATTATGATACATTTGTTTGTTTAATTATTTGGTTGACTCCGCCAGCACAAATAGTTCTGCAACTGGACTGTTGCCAAGCAACACAAACATTGTTCTGCACACTACATTGCCACTACCAGGTCTACTACGTTAGTGCAGGCCAGGTACTTTATATTGTGCACATTAATCTGTATGTTTTCACTATTATACATCCAGAGAAATAAAGGCAGCAGTGAGTATATCAGTGGTTAAGGTACACAGCTATAGAAGCTCGCACAACTTCCAGTCTCTGAGCCCCTGAGGTAGGCCCTTAACCCTTAATTGCTCAAATTGTGTTCAACTATAATTGTGAGTTGCTTTAGTGTTTTAGTTAAATGCGGTGATTGTAAATTAATAGTCTTCTGACAGTTGTGTCAGTAGCATGTGTGATTCTAATGAGTTAACAGCAAGGTTTGTTACAGTCTAAGGTAAATACTGATTGTTAATGTAATTGATGATTAACAGAACCTGTAAAGCAGAGTGATACATGAACTGTTTGAAGCCTCTGTGTAACATTCTATACAAGCACTTATGGAATTTATCTTGTCCAATCAAATTATGTGTATAGATCTAATTGTATGGACCTATTATATAAGTATCATTTTCAAGTATCTGAATATTGCAACTGACATTTGGGGACGTATGTTCCCTTTGGGAAAGAGAATATGTTTTAATCTCAGATATATTAATTTAGATGTTTTATTTAATCCATTGCTTAAGCAGTAAAAATGTAAATCTCAACACTAGTCCACACAAATTACACATGGCAACCAAAGTTACACAAATGGCATCACTGCAGTTTAGTGTCTGGTTTATTTCTCGCACTTACTTTACAGTAACAATACTAGTCATCTTCATTTTGACACGGATGAATGGAATGGATACGGCAGTAACAAGCTTAGGGAGCAAACTCCAAACTTCAAATAATTACGAAGATGAATTATGTTGAGGACAAGAAAACAAATTTGTGTGTGAATTTCACATATGAAGGTCACACTTGATAGGATGAGTTGAGAGAAAAATAATGAGGGTTTTGGCTATGACGTAGCTAGAATGTACATTAGCGTGGTTCTGGTTCTGACCTATAATGTAGGTCTTCTCATAATGAAGACCCTCCAGGGATTCCCAAGGGTCAGGACTAAGTCAATGTTCCATCAGTGCTTAATCCCAAAAGCCTTGTGCTTATCCCACCAGTCTAGCTAAGATCTGAATAAATGCAGAGAAGATGAAACTGTCTAGGACAAAAGAGTTTTGAAAGAGATTTCAACAAGCATCAGGTAAAAAATAAATGAGATCAGGTTTGAATTGGGCTCATACCTTCCTTTTAGACGTCAGCGAATTTCTTAGACTAGATTTACTCAATACGAATCAGACAGATTTATGGTGGCACCACACCCTGCTGTCAGATACACCTTCTTCATTTGCACTCTGGCTGCGAGCGTTACAAACATCCATTTGAACACAATTAGTCTGCTCCGAATTGCACTTCGAATGGCTTGCGTCACCCAATGTGACAAATGACGGTATCAACTTCAGGTAAACACAGTGTTAATATGCTGCTCTTTCGACCTTTATCGACTAATCAAATCCTCCAGCTGCACTTAATAAGCCATTGGCATTGCTCGGAGTAACGAGAGACGTCCTGCACCACCCTCAAGGACCTGAAGGAAGCCACTCTTGGGTTATCCAGCAGCTCTGTGTGTGGACATGTCCATCAGCCTTGAGAAAATTGCATTCTTTTTTCTTTTCCCCAGAAAGTATTGTAGCAGGTGCTCAAAAGGCCAAGAGAATGTTGTTTTCATTTTAGCTTGTGCAGCTGACAGTCACGAGTGTAGCACTAGCATCGGCGTCCTCTGTTCAGGCAGACGGATTATAATCTCTTTGGGCTGCCCCCACGGGATCAGACGGCACGGTAACGTGTACTTGCACGCCAACAGAAGAAGAATGCAAGCGGTCTTCGTGGTAGAAGAGTGGGGTTATCGTGTAGCGTTGGGCCAGGTTTGCGTCTGCAGCTCAGCAGACTGCAGGTGTAGATTGGTATTTAATCCAGGCTAGTCTAGAGGCTGACGGACATCAAGACAAGCGTGACCCAGTTCTGTTGCAGTGCTAAATGTAGCGTGACACCCCTGCTGCACTCGGGAGAGAGTGAAAATTAAACACTTCCCTTTCTGGCGGAGCACAGGTCCACGGCTCTGGCCTTAATTTAGAGGTAATTGCTTCATTGAGCAGAACCTTTGCTAGTCTCAATAGGATGCCAGCTACAGGGTCATCAGTCTTATGGCACAGATGGTGGAATGTCCAGTTATAGAAGACCCTACACTGGCCTGAATTTACACGGCCCAACAAGTCATTTCCTCCAGCAGCAACAAACTTCACATACTGGTTTCCTGGTCTCATGTTAAGAATTAGATGATGAATTATGAAGTATTGTGTATTATGACTTGAACCTAAAAGCCTATGGGCATGCTCTAAATTGATGTAATGGTTCAGTACCTTCCCTCTTAGGTCATTCATATCTTTGAACCTTTAATTGTTTATAATGTTATGATCATTTATAAAACGAATTTTAAAAATGCATAAAATATCACTTTTTGCATTTTTAAAGTATTCACAGAAATTTGCATACAATGACAATATCTGTCCTGTTGCATGGGGGTCCACTAGTCCTGGAGACTCAAAACATGCATGACCTATTACAGTAGTAATGGACTCAGTCCAGTGGCTGGACACAGCAGTGTTCTACTAAATCAGACTGTCAGCCATATAATGTCTGTGAGAACGCTGGGACACCCATGCTCCAGGGACAGTACAGCTATGTGAGTTGGACAAAATAATTGGACAGATAATCGTGGTGTGGTGGAGGTGGAGGTGGGGGTGGAGGGGGAGTTGGGGGGAGGGTTGGAGGGGGGTTGGTACTTTCACATGTTTTATATGCTTGACAGAGATGCCTTTATGCTTTACTCTACAGGCTCCACATTTAGTTTTGAGGATTAAACTCAGTTTTACTTCACATCTACTGTTCAGACGATGTACAATAAAAGGAATGAACAAAAACTCTACTTTTTCCATTCTGAAATATTACATTACTAGTTTTGATGTAAATAAATATCAAATTATGTAATCACCATATCAAACACCATACCAGATGGAACAATAGAAATTATTAAACCTGTACACTATAGTGTTCAAAAGGAATTACCACTAAGCAACACAATAATACAAATGTGTAACATGAAGAGTAATGTTATAAAAATATAGCAGATTCACAAAGCAGTCCTGAGGAGAAGACTATGTTGGTGTTTTTGCCTCTAGATTTCTTGTTCCTACTCTAATTACCTACAATGATATGACCTACCAATGATAGAAATATATGCAGACAAAGGTTTAAGGCATGTAAAACATAATGAATGCAAATGACTCCAAATTATAATGAACAAAATTCCAATTATATTGGAAGGATCACGTACTACTGCATATACCAGTGTGTCTGCATATGAAGAATATGTGTAAACAACTTTATTAAGGTTTCCTAATGCAAAAAGTGCCTGCGTTGTCAAAGAGATCTAGTCAGAGAGATTTGGCTATGCTAAATTATGGTTTAACCTAGTAAACCTGCAGAGGATTGGGTACATTACACTGGGATCTGCAATACATAAAACTATTGCTTATTCTTCATTTTAATTAGTGAACACTTAAGCATTTACATTACATGACATGCTGTCTGAAGAGTTGAGATTCACAGGAGTTTAATATAACACAGGATATATTATGGTTATACAAGTCAATTAGTTACATTTATTTACAATCACATGGATATTGTATTAAACATACTTCTTTAATGTTACTTGCTATATAGCTGGGAAATGGAAAGAAAGAGAAAGAGGGATGTAGAGAGACAGAGAGAGAGGTCAAGAGGACATTCCCAAGGGGGACATTTCTCCAAACGTGACTACTCTGTCCACCGGTTCTTCTGCGGTTACCTTCTCAGCTCCATCACGCTAGCTTAGAATTCCTTCAGTTTCATCTCGACCAAGGAGTGTGTGGGGCACCACTGACGAATCCAAAGAGAGCGCTGGTATCACCTACACCATAACCTGACCAATCAAAAGAGAGCGCTGGTATCACCTACACCATAGCCTGACCAATCCAAAGAGTGCTGGTATCACCTACACCATAGGTTCACAATCAGGAACCTCAGCCACAGGAACCAGAGAGCAGCAAAGGAGAATTCGGTCCCACCCATCCATAACACCATCTACACTGCATCCCCATGTACATAAAAACCAACCCCACATCATTAGCCGCACCATCTCTACCCCATCCCTTGTCCTTGACTGCTGTCCCCACCTCATCCCCAAATGGTCTTACAGTGTTCACTACTGTCCTAATATGTGTCATTGTTCATTAGAGAAATAATTTTTTTTATGTTTGAGTTCCATTTTATAGCCTTTAAACCTATTATAGTGTGCTCACTCATATTACACTAGAGTACAAATACAAATTAGAGTACTGCACAAATGTAGCTGAATTACACTTAATTTCTCAGTTTGCCAGATATGCTCTTGAACAAGACACATATTTAGTATTTTCTCAATATTTCACTCAACAGATCAATATGTATTTCTTAACTTCAATAGTAATTAAAGTGTCACAATTAAGAACATACCTAGACTTCCAAAGTAATTTATCTTTTGACAAACTAAAATGTGTTGCTCAGAATTAGACAGTATGTCTATCCACTTTAATCAGTGAAATTGTTTCCAGACATCGCTTTTAAAATATATTTCAAAATACAGCCATTCACGTTTTTGAGTCTGCATTCTGTCTGCATCTTTTTGGATGAGAGTTGCCAAAAAGTTTGACACACCTTTCAGCCAGTCATAACTGCTGTAAGCATTACTTTATCTGTCATGCAAATTAAACCCAGTAAAGAAGCTGAGAATACTTAGGAATTTGGATCGTGTTATTGCATCAAGATTTTAATTATAGCTCTAATTGGGAAAAAAAAAAAAACATAAAGCTTACTCCTGACATTAACTATACTAGGGCGACCATATTTTTGTTTGGGAAAACCAGGACACGGGGGGTGGGGGGGGGGGGGGGGGCCGCGAACGTAAGTTGTCGAGCGGGGGGTGGGGGGTTTGGAACGTTAGTTGTTGATTCTCCGCCAGTTGAGTATGATGAGGCTCAACTGATGAGGCTCAGGGATTCCGTGTCATACAGCGCCGTGCTCAGGGTCCTAGTGCGTGCTCAGGGTCCTAGAGCAGGGGTAATCAATTAAATCTTTCCGCGGTCCATTTTTGGCAGATAGCTCAGACCTTAGGTCCGGGTCCGCGGTGGCGAACGAAAGTTGTTGAGGGGGGGACGTAACACTCAATTGACATTTGGGTCCGTATCCAGTTAATCGGGAATGTGATTGGGTCCGGACAGGACGGCGTTCGGGTCCGGATCCGGACCGCGGTCCGCCATTTGGTGATACCTGTCCTAGAGCGTGTTCATATTTCTATGAATTCCGAACCTGAACCGTTCAGTTTATAAACAATGTACGTGAACGAGAGCAGAATTCACTCTCTGCACACGTTTCAGAAGTTTTATATGGAGCTATTATAGTGTCACCAGAACCTGAACCTGAAATCATTATTACTTGAAAAAACGGTTATATATATTAAATATACTACAAATTGCACAAATACTAAATGCGATGCCATTCGCTCGCAGAGGTTTAAATGACGCTGATGGCGTGTAGGAACATTCACTGATAACCATACATCTATAATAATAAACCCATTAAATTTAGTGCTGTCATTAACGGTCTACCACTGTAGATTCACGTACCCTCCTATAATCTTAATTCGACGTTATCGCTAAACAATATTCTGAACTAGTAATATAGAGCTGTTCAGCTGGATGTCGGCTAGTATTTCACTCAACATAATTTTTAACAAAAGTTATGAACCATCTTCATTTCAACAAATGGCGATTCGGAGCTCGTCGGGATGATTTTAAGCGAGTGGCCGATACGCAGAGTCACCCAAGTCTTTAGATGTCTGTCAGCAGAGGCAGGCGGCGTTTCTGGACAACAGAGACCACAGTCACGCTGCACTGGCCACAATAAGTGCCACGATTATGTGGCAGATGCCACAAGGTGCCATTTCTGGGTGGCACAGTGGCACTTTCGTGCTGCTTACATGCTACTTACACGCCAAACAGGGACCGCACTCTTACAGGAAATTTAGCAGCCTCCCAATGACCTCTGATATGTTTTGTGATTGGCCAGATGCAGTTCGATTAGCTCCGAGTTTGTTTGCTCATCCTACGTATCCCGGATGAACCGCATTTCAACCTGAACCTGAATTTCGACCCGAACCTGAATTTCGACCCGAACCTGAATTACGACCCGAACCTGAATTACGACCCGAACTTGAATTTTGACCCGAACCTGAATTACGACCCGAACCTGAATTGCGACCCGAACCTGAATTTCGACCTGAACCTGAATTTTAACTCGAATTTTTGCATACCTGCGAGGATTTTACAGACTGTTTTTTCAAGTAATAATGATTTCAGGTTCAGGTTCTGGTGACACTATAATAGCGCCATAGTTTTACTCCACGCAGCATGGCACTTCCGTCAACACAGGCCAACGTGTCATTAGTGTTGCCACCTGTCCCGGTTTTCCCGGGCTGTCCCGGTTTGTCCTGGTTTTTCGTCTTTTTAACATTCGGTCCCGGCAAAAAACTAGGTTAGTTCAAACCACGATTCAGACTGTTTCTGCACACTTTAAATCTGTTTTTTTTTCTCGCTGTGTCCATTTTAACCCTCCTCCGGTAACGTTTTACGTTACGTTACGTTTACGTTCGCCACCCCGCGCTCAACAACATACGTTCGCCACCCCCCCCCCGGTCAACAGATTACACTCGCTCAGTATGACAGTGTCCTTGTTTTTTGTCAGACCTAGGTGGCAACCCTACGTGTCATTGCCAGCGTAAACAACATAACGTTACTGACGCCGGTTTGTTTGAGCAATTGCATACATTTTATGAACACATGTGTGGACTTAGAGTGGAAAAAAAACAATTTGTATTTATGCAAATTGTGCTTGTTCTGAAAAAACAAGCCCGGATATCGGCATCACATTAAAAGGACATTGGGTCCTAGTGGCCTTGTGCAATACACGCGACTTCATGATGAGTACAAGAAACCATTAAGACTACGATGCAACAACTGCAAAGTTCATTCACCCAAATGAAGCGCACAGCATTTCGTAAAGGTCCTGCTGCCTTCGTTTCCCAACAAGACGTGGGCGACCTGCATCCTTCGAGAAAGGTCGAAACGCCATCGTTCATCAAATCAGTGACTGGGCTGCAGCCTTCTACACGTGTGCCCTCCAGAGAGCAGGTACAGAGCATGTTGTACAATGCAATAAATGAGAGTATTGTTGAGTATCACGGAACCGTAAAGTTAGTTCAGATGGAACTATGAACGCTAGTTCATTTTCATTAGTATGAACTTTGAACTAGTTAATGTTTAACGTGAAATGGCACAACACTGCTTGTCACCAATATCACCATTCAGGTGTTCTCTAAAAGGAACTCACTCCTAGTACAGTGTGGGTTTACAGTTAACCATGTGTTGAAGTAGAGCTAAGGTAACAAATGGTTCAACTGATCACTTGTACCTCTGGAGAGACCACATATATACCATGGAATGGGGTGGATGAGAGCATAGTTTGGCCTACAACACATTATGTGCATGCATAACGTGACTATTATTTATCATTTAATAACATTGCTTAAAATGTAGGTAGTGTTGGTTATTAGTGGATGAAACATTCTTGGGTGATTATACTGAACATGTGACATAACAATGTTTTTAATTATACTTTGCAATAATACTTAGTGACTGGCAGGGAGAAAAAAAAACACATTTTCTAATTACACCTTCCATTGAAAACTCTCTCTCTCTCTCTCACACACGCACACACATGCACAGGTACATTAGAATTAGAGTAATCGATCTAATTATCAGTCACTTCCCAGCACATCAGCACTCTGAAAATGAAGAATGTTGATAGCATTCTGCAGTTTCTTTCGGTATTAATTGCTCATTATACCTCTGATTTCATGACACCACTGCTGAAGAGTTTTACCCCCACAGGCCTGTTTATGTCACACCAGGATTGCAATGCAGGAATTTTGTTCAGAGAAGTTGAGCAACTTCAGAACTGCAGTGACAGTACTTATTACACCCCCCCCACCAAAAAAGCCCTCCACAGGGAAGAATAACAGCCAATTTGCATGGTTTACTCAATGAGAGGCACCATAGAGAATATGGTTATACAGATAGCAATAGAGAGGTCTCACGCACAAATGTGGTCCTTGCCAAAATGCAAGATTGTAATATTCAGCATATGATGATTGCTGCAGTTTTGTATTCATAATTCTCTTTTGTGTTATGTCTTTTAGGAGCCAGTTTCACTGACATTAGATAAACCCTGGCCTGCTTATCATTATCACTAGTGATTTACACTTTGAAAAGTCTTGGTATTTGGGCAGCATGTGCAGCATGACTTTTGTAGAGTAACTTTTAAAAATAACCCTTCTGGCACAGGTACGGCAATAAGATGGCAGCTGCAGAGTTTTCATGATAAGAGCACATTTAAACCATTTGGATACACATATCAGATAATAACAAACATTAATGCATACATAAATAATAGATTGCTGTGATATTAGCATTACAGGGATAGCTCTGACATACCTAATCTCAGTCCCAGAACCTGAGCTGACTGCTTGTTGTGAAGGCGTCTCGTGAGAGAGACCTCATATCTCCTCCTCCCTTGCTTCCCGCTCCAGCCCGATCATGTGATCGCTCCATGGTGCGGTACGGATCAGCTCCCCACTGCCCTTCCTCTGCTCTGGGTCTTGGCTCCTGCTGCCACTGCGGCAGGGAGGCGCGGGGCGGGTGGGAGGCGCGGGGCGGGTGGGGGGGTTGCGGCTCTGATGGCATCTGGATGTTAATCAGGAGTTCATGACTTATTCAGAGGTTCCGTGATCATGTGGTTAATGAGTGGGGGGTTCTAATGCGAGCGGGCCGCCGCAGATGGCAATCGAGTATGGACCGTCACGTTCGCTGACCAGCGCACGGCATCTCACTCTCCCGCTTCCTGTCTGTCTGCATGTGTCTCCCTGCCACTCTGAGTCTCTCTCTTTCTGACGCTCTCTCACTAACTCTCTTTGATTCTCTCTAACTCTTTCTCTGACTCTCTAGCTCTCTGACTTTCTCTGACTCTCTCACTCTCTCTGACTGACGCACTCTCTCTCTCTCTCTCTTTCTGGCTTTCTCTTCCTCTGACTCCTCTCTCTCTTTTTCCGACTGTCTGTCTCCCTTCAGCCCACTTCTTGGCTTTCTCGCGTGTCTCCGCCACTGCTCACGCTCCCGGCTGTGACAGCTGAGGTGTTGCGTGAGTCTTTTCCGAGTGTAGGAAGTAATAGGATGCTCTCCGAGGTTCCGGTGTGCTCGCCTCAGCCCGACTCCCGCTTTCTGGAAAATCACTCTGACTTCTGCTAGCCAAACACAAACAACAACGTTGGTATTAAGGTCAGAGTGTCATGCACCGCTCGGCCCTGCCGAGACACACGCAGGGTCATGCTTGAGCTCGGGTTGGGCAGCTTCGTTTTTGCAGACTAAAATGAACAAAACTAATTTTTCTGCAAATGCTTTGTGACAGTTTTGTGTGTGTGTGTGTGTGTGTGTGTGTGTGTTTCATGATTTTACTGGCATGAATTCCACAGTGTAGCCTAGAATTTTTCTTTTTTTTGTAAATGTAATGTAGAAAGGCCTGTTCTGTATGAGTGACTGAATTGAATTGATCTTAGCTGAATTAAATTATGCAGCAGTGTAAATATGTAAACAGTGATGTATCACAGCTGTATTGTTGAGGACTCTTAAAATCTCATAATGATTGGTAAATATTTACTTGTGGAATGTGGAGATACTGCATATCAGGACAATAGATAGTTGTCAAAGAGGATGAATACAATGATGTTTTAATTATTTTTTTTTATTATGAAACACAAACACTCTGTTGGATGATTTGCTAGTTTTATATAAAGGGAACAAACAAACAGATAAAAACCCCAAATGATGTTATCACAGCTGGAACGTGCAGCTGTGTGATCTATGAAAACTCAGTTCTCTCACTCTTTCTGTAAACTGCCTGCATTCAGTGTGTTTATTTTAACAAATGGCTTTGAACGAAAGCTTTACAATGTTCACAAAGACATTTTATTCATTGCCACCTTTTGTAAAAGAAGGTCTGAACCCAGACCTTTGTAAATGTGCATCAGAGAGAGAGAGAGAAAGAGAGAGAGAGAGAGAGAGAGACCGGAAGAGACAAATATGTTTTGTCCATCTATAAGCTATAATCTCATCACTCCCCTTTTCACTCCCACATCATAGCCCTATCAGAGCTCCGCCTTGCCTCTCAGATTAACCCGATCACAGGCATTAGGCAGATTATTCCCTTATCTAAATTGGAACCAGACAAAACAATAATGGAAACTCTCTGAGCACATTGAGCAGGATACATTTGCATTCCCGACACCCCACCAAAGAGGCGAAATCACTTTCCCACCACAGACCGACCTGTTGCCTGAACCCATTCAACATTTGCAGAGTGGAGAAGACACGGAATGAAAGTCAGAGCACACTGATCAAAACAAATGGATTGTTTATTTATTTAAAACAAACATATTGTTTATTTATTCATTTTTTTAAAGTCTGCATTGATTTGGCCATGGCAACGTTTATGTGATCACTATTGTGGTGTTGCATTAAAGCGTGATATAATTTTTGCCACAAGCAAAAACGACTGAATGATCAGTGGCAGATTTTAGTACTATTATTAACAGTGTAGGTTACAACCTGTGAGAAACAGACCCATTTATAACTGAAAGGAACAGTAGAGGAGGGCTTAAATTAAATTAAATAAATTAAACTGTTATGATCAAATGTGATCAGGATCTCAGATGTGATCAGAATATGATCAGATGTCATAACAGGAGCACATAAGGGGTGGTCAGATTAGTCTTACGTTTGACATGCATCCCTGAAAAACAACCACACAGCTTAAACTCAACCAACCACAGCCATCTTAACCGAACACTCTAGTGGATTCGAGGAAAGCAACATAATCTAATACAAATGTAAAACATGATATAAATAAATATATTTTCAAGCTCACTGTTTTCATCAGCAGAGATTTGTAATCCGACATGTGACATATTGTCTGGTCAGCTTGATATGACGGATTTTCCATTTGAAATGTCTCTCCGCAGCAGTGCACCTGCTGTTCAGGTAAGTGATATTTCATGGCGTAAGCGTCTCTCTGAGATGGTGTCCTGCCGGAGTTGGCTGCAACCATCACTCTTTTTACACGCTCAGGGCAAAATTGCACAGGAGCCTTTTGATGTTTCCTTCCATCATAAGAGTAGGGATATGATTTCCCAAACATTTCTTGCATTTCTTAAGTGATTTATGCATGTAAGCAGTGACCATATAAGTGTGCCTGTAGTAATTGGTATCCTCCATATGGTGCATGAACAAATTACCCTTTTTTGAGGGGCTATTTTAATCTACATTTAAAGATTTACAGACATTGTACCTGTCAAGGACTGATTGATGCTTTTCAGGACATGAAATAAGCCTTGCACTGAACTAAAGAAAATAAATAAAAGGATTTTCAGTGAATCCTCATTGGCAGTGTAATATACTCTAGGAGAAGGTTTAATTTTTATCCACAAAAAGCACCTGACAGGGACTAATGTGTCCTTTAATAGCCTCTGGTTTAGAGGTTGGCCCAGCTCTAATAAGAGGGGGAGTTTTCGGGCCGAGCTGGAGCAGGTATGCAGCCAGAACAACATATGTGCAGCTGCACCTGCAGGCCCATGTGTACTCCAGGCTTTAGTAGTGCTCTTCAAACCCATGATCAGGTTTATGGTGTTAATGAATATGTTTATCTGTGTAGGTTTTGCCAAGAAAGCATCTGCGCTCAGAACACACACTATTGAGGAAAAATGGCATGTAGGAAAATTATACAGACAACATCATGGTTTGCAACAAAGATGTATATCGAATGAAATCACATAGATGTATATCACATAGGTGTGTTACATTTAATGTTTATTGTTAACTTTTATCTTGCATTTGAATCTACTGATAATTTTGTTAATATGAATTGTATATTTGATATAGTACAGAACTGCTAACCAAGTGATTTTGTTACTTATGTTACAGTAAGAATGAAAATGTGTAAGACCTTTTTGTGTATGTGTGCTTGTGGAGACAGACCTCTCTATACAATCTTCTAGGCCAGGGGTGGGCAATTAATTTTTACAAGGGGCCACATGAGAAAGCTGAATTGTGTCAGAGGTAGGGCTGAACGATTTTGGAAAATAATCAAATTGCAATTTTTTATCTATAAATTGCGATTGCGATTTAAAATCGCGATTTTTTTCCACTGTTTTCAGGAAACTCTGTTTCGGCATTTTTTATACAGCTCAGATACAGGGTTGCCAACTTTTCAAGATCGCTTGGAGTAAGACTTGAACCTGGAGTGGGTGGCGAACGTAATTTGTTGTTAGGGGGGGGGGGGGGGGGGGGTGTAAAATTGACTAAATTTAAGAGAAACAGAGTTGTAGAGAAACACCCCTCAAAAACAGGGGAAGGAACATTTACCTGAACAATTTTAATGTTGCTTTTTGTTTCAGATTTGAAAAGTGCTGGAATTTAGGCTAAATACTTGAAAATGCTTGAACTTCGTTTCACAACAAATATCTGTCTGACTGAACAGTTTTCTTGTATTACGTTAACAAATACGAGCCTCTTGTAATTCCAGGACGAAACATGAGAGAAAGCGAAGACGTTAAGCTTGGGCGTTTTGAAAATAAACCACTATTAAATAATGTGATTAAAAGCGAATTATTTTGAGTATATGTATAAATATTTAACTTAATTAAGTTTAACGTGCTGGGAAATATTGAAATGGACCTTGAACGTGACGTACAAGTGCTTTAATTCCACCTTGTAAAGATCTATAAACCCTGCAAACATGACTTTGTTCATCGACAGCGCGCAAGGCCCTCACACACGGGCGTAGTCACCGCAATTACGTCATTTTCGCCGCGCGGACCCTCGCGCCGCGTCAAGTATAAACCAGGCTTAAACCTACTTTTAAATCACTTCTGCGGCACTTTCAAGGTCCATTTCAATATTTCCCAGCTGACTCAGTTTCTCTCTAAGCTCGGTTTCTGGAACGGAAAACCCTGAGTTTTCGTTAACTCTGAGTTTACTTACCTGGTTTCGTCAGTAAATCCGCTTTCTGGAATACCCCCCTGTTCAGTCAGCTATTTGTTGAAATACAGTCACAATTTCAAGCATTTTCAAGTACTTTAGCCTAAATTCCAGCACATTTCAAACCTGGAACACAATGCACGTAAATGTTCCGCCGTTCGCGCGCTACGTTCATTCGCGAAAGTATAAATTCAGCCTTAATTTGTCGCTGATCACCTACCTAACCCTACTGTTTCTCGCACAGCTCACACACGCGCACGTACGTCCACACGGAATTAATACAAACGTAGCAATTTCAAAATAAAAGCATCACAGTTGTATTGCACGCGCGACATAGATATTTGTTTCATTTATGATTGGCCTCTCGCAGGCCGGACAGGGATGCACAACGGGCCGGATGTGGCCCGTGGGCCGTTGTTTGCCCAGGACTGTTCTAGGCAGCATGAACACTTAGGTTTGAAATTTAAAAAAATGAAAAAGTTTCTTCTATGAATCTTGCAGTATTTGACGACAATTCAGGAAAACACAAAAGTGATGGAACCTCTGATCTCTGCTATTATGGGTTTTTATTCAACAACTGTGTGTGTGTGTGTGTGTGTGTGTGTGTGTGTGTGTGTGTGTGTGTGGCTTATAGAAGTTGTTCTTATTCTTTTCTTTCCTGTTTTTGATTTGTAGTTTAAGCACTGGTCACTATAACCATCCTGTGTGTACTGTGTGAAGCCAAAACCTCTGTTGGCATGCAGTCATTTTAAAGAGATAAACCCAAAGGACTGTTATGTAGTGCCAATCGATTTATGAGCTCCTGTTTTTCTGTATTATTTAAAGCAGAGACTGGCCGAACTGTGCCACAGTGTAAAAACGAGGGCAGCCGCACCAGAGGGGATGCTGGTAGAAGGTGGGGGCTTGAACATTGGACTGGGTAGCAACTGATGCTGAAAAACCATGAAACCTGTGCTCCTCATGAACAGCTGTGTCAAGATGTAAATCTGACTAATATTTTTACTATACATAAGCTTTTCTTTTAAATCTTCCGACGGCCTGACAGGCCATGCCGGATTGGACGGCCGACTCTCCGACTCAGAGAGTGCTGCTGACGGATGGCCTTCACGGAAGGCCTGAGCCGTGACACTAATAAGGTGAAACGCTGCAGAACGCACGTCCTCGCCGACTCAGGCCACCGGCTGGGCAAACGGTGGGGCCACGGCAGACTACGAGCAGCTCTGGCAGACGAGCGAGCCGCGTGGGGGTGGGGGGGGGGTGGGGGGGGGGGGTGTTGGGGATAACAGGACCGATAACTGGTCCTGTTATCGGGCCTCGAGCATCGTGATGGCTGATTTCAAACTTTAAGCAGGCAGCCTGGATCAGTGCTAGCAGGGCTGTTTTGTCTGATTAGCTGGGAGCAGTAGGTTACAGTGCAGTGTGTGGAGCTGCTCTCCTCTAAGACTCCCTTCTCCTTCACTGAGGGTTTATTAGAACGGGAAAGGTGCTTAAAACTTAGAGACAGAATTGTGTGGCAGCAGGTAGCAGAGTCAGATGGCTTCATTTCAGAAGCTTCAAAGTGCCTCACCTTGAAAAATATGTACGTTTTCATCCTTATTTAGAGAAATTGTTTTGATTTTAATTTCAGTATTTGTAGTATAAAAATTACACATCTAAATAACATATTTCTATATATAATAGGGTAGGAACAATATAACTATCCATCATATATTTAGAGCAGAACATATGGTATGCTAATCAAGTAAGCATCTGAGCCTCCTGAGAATAATGTAAACAGTATCAGTGCTAGATTAATGCCATTATGCTGTGGTGTACTTGGTTAACTCTTAGATTACGTTCACATTAGCCACATTGTTCAAATTCAATTGCTTGCTCAGATGACACATTCACATTCATAATTGCGCATGACCTGTTATGTCTGTAATATAAGCACATCTGTCCTCCGATTCAGAATGTGTACATCGAGACATTTCTGCGTGACTCACCTGTCGTTGCTGATATTGCTCTCCTCCGTGGGTGTTTTGCCACGTTACCTCACAATGACGGAGAGGCAAAAGAACACGTGAAATCTGACCATTCTCATTCACGTCACAGGGCCACAAATCATATATGCGTCCACTAGGGTTGCCACCTGTCCCGGTTTTCACGTGACTGTCCCGGTTTTTCCCGGTTTTCCTTTCTTTTAATATTCGGTCCCGGCAAAAAAAAATAAATTCCTTTAATGTCCCGGTTTTCACTAGGTTAGTTCAAACGACTATTTAGACTGTTTCTGCACACTTTAAATCTGTTTTTTTTACGCCCCCCGTCAACAATTCACGTTCGCCGCCACCCCCACCCTGTGTCAGTATGACAGTGTCCTTGTTTTTTGTCAGACCTAGGTGGCAACCCTAGCGTCCACTCTAGGACCACATATCAAAGTGACTCTAATCTGATTTTTTAATATTTCAGTTGTGCGGTCACACAGCCTGGGAAAAACTAAAACTGCTCTGTGATTTTAATGTAAAGAAGATTAATTCAGCCAGGTAATGTCTGTTTGGCCTTAGTGCTCATCAGTTTTGAGATGGAATTGGAAGAATTAAATTTGAAACGTTTCACCATTCAATAGTGTAATGGATATTAACTGAAAGCTAAACAGAGAGAGAGAGAGAGAGAGAGAGAGCGAGAGAGCGCGAGAGAGCGAGAGAGAGAGCGCGAGAGAGCGAGAGAGAGAGCGCGAGAGAGAGCGAGATCTCCAAAGGGTGGTTCCACCCGAATCTTTACCACCACTGCTCCAGGTCCACTCCAACTACCACACGGGCTTGGCTCCACTCCAACAACTCCTTAAGATCAGAATTCCTCATTCCACATTCCAGTGGCGTCCCCTGCCCAAAGATAGCAATCAGGTATCACTGCCACAAGAACTCACCCCAGGTAGGACATTCATTTGCAGTCCTGAGAAACAGTTGACCCCCCCATGCTGAGCCAGAGCAAAATGGACCATTCTGATGTAACCACCTGTATCTCTGCGAGAGACTGCAGATGGATGTGGTAACTGAGGGAGACGAGAACGAGACTTCTTAGACCAGAGTTTGGCCTTCAGGGTTGTGCCAAGTGCTTTTGCTCCTCTTTATCTTGTCGTTTGAAATGACAAAAGCCTCTCATCTGTTTGTGAGGAGCATTCATCAGTATCAGGGAGGGCCCCCCTCCTGGGTGAGTGGCTCACCAGACACTGAGCCATTCTTCCCCGAGGCGGCTGGAATCGCGCTCGCTTCAGGCTAGAGAGCCGCTGAAAAGCGCTCGGCAGGCGTCTGTCAGCTCTGGCCTTCCCTCGAGAATCCACTCCACACCCCCCACCTTGCCCCCTCACCCCACTCCATTCTGTGTTAGAGCCATCAAGCTCTGATGTCTGCAGCGACGCCTGAATTGCAGAGATTGCCTTCACGGATGTGTTGCGCGAGGGGTGATCAGGAGTGGCGATGGGCACCCAAGCCTGATTGGTGGCCTAAAAAAAGCCCTCCTTCATTCCCAGTATGTAGTCTTCATTCCCAGTGCGTAGTCTACTGTTGGGAGACACACTGGTGACATTTATTTACTCAAACAGGACTAAAGCTGCCATTTTAGACCTCTTCCGGCACCAACGTGAAGGAGACCCTGAGTTCCTCTGGATGGATCCGTCCGCAGTGCATAAAGAATGAGGAACTAGGATGGCATTTTTAATATTTGATGTTGGCGTTTCCAGTCAGAATGCAAATATTGAGATATGCTATTATTAGTATGTTGTAATTGCCCTAAGAAAACCAATTTTCTTTCTTTGATTCTTTCTTTCTTTTTTTAATTAAATCAGTTAAATGATTCAAGTTGCCAATATGTTTTCTGTTCCATGAGCTATTTACAATTGAAGATCTGTAAAATAAACTCAAAAGTCTTTGAAGTTTTATGATAATTATGTCTAAACCACATAAGCTATGAAAAGCTTCACTTGCCCCTTCGTTAATTGGTGCTTGGGAGATACAACTTTTTCTCAAGGTAGTCTAAATTCATTTGCCATACATAACCATGAAGATATGAAATTCAAATCCAGATATGGTAATTTTCATCATAACACAACTACAAAGACAGCTAGAATTCCATGGATATTTTTCCATTCAGGTGTGGATAAGGTAGCCCCAAACATATTTTCTCTCTTGCTTTTAAATGACCTATTAATGTTTAAAAATTTTTGTCTTTCACTTTTCAATGTCTTTCAGTGGCTAATTCTTTACGCAAAGACCTGTATTTGGTGTTTCACATTTTATTAATGTTAAATACAAACAGATTTGAAATGTTAAATGTAAATGCAAGATTTGAAGTCTGTATTTACGAAGCATTCAAATCCGCGTACACACACCCCTTGTGAATGTGAGAGATTTTGCATAGAAAAGGGTGGAGATGTTGAAAGGCATGATACACTAGAATCAAAACAACAGCTTTCCAATAGCAGACTGGGTTAATGATCACATGGTACCCACAGCAGATACTAATCGAGTTCTGAATTCTGTGCTGTACTACAGGGCATCCAGCCACTCACAGCAGCCATATCAATGTCCATATTTCATAGTTTTGTTCATTTTTCACTCTGTACACATTCAGACATAGTTGATATTAGCTGGGAAACGTAATATACTGCCAAGCTATCGTACGCACCATAAACATATATACATATCGCTGTATCATAAGTCAGCGGCATTCTGATCTGAGCAATTTGTCATAGCTCTCAGAAGACTGGACTGCAGAAAAGGTGCCTGAGTTGTGTGTTTCCTGGGACTGTACAAGCTATTGTACAATCCAAACCAGATCTCTGGGAATCACCTTTCACAGGTGAGAATGGACTTGAATGGCATGGTTTGCATTTGCACACTACAACATTGTGCTGATAGCTAGCTAGCTATAACAATATGACTAATCTGACCAATAGTTAATGTAACCATTTCTCTCTGTGTGAAACCCTAACAAGGTTTTACAGTGTGTTCATGGAATAAAGGAAACCAGGGAATACAAAACTGTGGGGGCGCTGTTGCATTAGTAAGTTTTCTCCTTCAGCACCTTACAGGTAACTGTTATGTACATACCTAGTTCTAAAAAGCAAAGGTTTTTAAGATTTTTTTATGCATCAGTGAATTCTATATGTTCTGCAATGAACATTTCAAACTAGGAATTTCCAAAGTAAGTTTCATTTCTCATTTGTGGATCAGTAAAAGTATGGCATTTTTTTTTCTTTTTGTCTATAAGTCAAATTTTATTTATATAGCACATTTAGAAACCAAAGTGCTGTACAGTAAACAAAGAAATATTTCTTGCCTCTAATCACCAACTTCACACATTAAACATGCATTAACATTAGCACAGTCCTTAATCCACAATTCCACTGTTTATCAGTAACCACAAACGCTAAACCCCCCGATGCATTTCTGACATCATTAGGATTAAGATACCAATTTTGGAGTTTTTTTTTTACACACAGATCGGAATTTGTCCTCATTTAACACATCCATGCAGTGAGAATGCACATACTAGTCAACACTAGGGGGCTGTGATGAACACACATGCTCAGAGCAGTGGGCAGCCTAGCCCTGGCACCCGGGGTGCAGTTGGGGTTAAGTGCCTTGCTCAACAGGACTTCTGTCATGGTCTAGTCATGCCCAATCGAACACACAACCCTCCGATCGCAAGATCAGCTCCCTCACAACTAGACCATGGCTGTAAGACCATTCTAAAGTCTTGGTGCAATTACAGCAAACACATGATCCCAGACACGACCTTGGAACAGCCCGATATGATTGAGTCAAAAAAGCTCTTGAGGGCACATACATAAAAACCATGTCCAACATATATGTGGGTGCAATACCATTGAAAGATTTAAAAAACCATCAATGCTATTTTATACTATACTCTGTAATGCACTTAGAGCCAATGCAAGAATGCCAAAATTGTAGTATTATCATATTATTTAGCAAACAGTACTCTGGTTACACTCTATTGAAGCAAATATAAGCACGAAAGCAATTAATTAATTCCAAATACAATGTGTTACAGTAATCAATCTACCCTTTCAAGATCTGAAGTATTAAGAAATTAATTTGAAGATCTTAACTGGAAAAAGATGTCATTGACCACTGCATATTTGTCTTTTTAAATTTAAAATCTGAATAAAAAATTACCTCAAGATGTTTAACCTGCGATTTCAGAAAAGGTTTTAAGCACACGGGATTTTCCTTTAGTGTTTTAACTTCTAAGGGAGACCGAAACAGAAACACCTCTGATCTCATTCAAATTAATTAAACTTTGAGTCATCAAATTCTTAATATCCATGATACACTCATTAAGTCTACTTAAAGAGTAACGATCCCAAGGTTTCAACTTTAAGTAGATTTGCAAACAATGCAAACATCTGCATAACAATGGTATGAGATGCCATACTTACAAATAATTTGACCTATAGCATATACAATGCTATGTACAATGAAAGCATATATACAATGAAAAAAGAACAGAGCTTAAATTTGATCCTTGTGGAACCCCAGATGTCATAGTAGTGGAAGCAAAGAAGTGTGTCAATATTAACTGAAAATGTCACTTGTTTAATATAAGAAATTACTCAAAACCAAACCTGAACAAACTCTAGAATCAGCATTTAGTAAAAGGTCCATAGTAACTTTAAAGAGTTTTTTGGTGCTATGAAATGTCCTAAAGCCTGATTGAAAAGTCTTCTAATAATTTTTACTGTCAACAAAATATGCTAATTAATTTTCTATGACTTTAGACAGAAATGGTCATTTTGATACAGGCTGATTACTCAAAAGCTCTGTATTTATGTTAAGATAAAAGATTGGTTTGAAATTGACCTAACATTAGCCAAGGCCATTTTCACTGTTGAAGCACATTTATCAGCTGCCCAAGGTGTATATCCCAGTGACCGTAGGTTCTGTAGCTGAACGCCCCTTCTTCTCTGAGCAGACACTCTCGGGTTCACAGGGTGATTGCAAGGCTCAAATGTCAGAACCAGGTAAACAGGTATTAGGTGAGTGATTTTGTGTGCGAAGAAAAGCATCTTTACTCTCATACCGGCTTGCATTCTGTATTTTCTCTGACGCTTCCTCCTCTGCGTATTACAGCAAGAAAGGTGACAGATACATGATAACATTTTCCGCAGAAAAAAAACCGGACCCCATCGGTCTTATGGACATTTACACTATATTGCCAAAAGTATTAACTCAACTTCCTTGACTCACATATGAGCTTAAGTGACATCTCATTCTTAATCCATAGGGTTCAATATGATGTTGGTCCACCAACAGCTTCAACTCTTCTGGGAAGGATCTCCACAAGGTTTTAGGAGTGTGTTTATGGGAATTTTTGGCCATTCTTCTAGAAGCGCATTTGTGAGGTCACAGACTGATGTTGGACCAGAAGGCCTGGCTCTGAGTGCATCCCAAAGGTGTTCTATCGGGTTGAGTTCAGGACTCTGTGCAGACCAGTCAAGTTTATCCACACCAGACTCTGCCATCCATGTTTTTATGGACCTTGCTTTGTGCACAGTCATGTTGGAAGAGGAAGGGGCCAGCTCAAAACTGGGAGCATAGAATTGTCCAAAATGTCTTGTTATGCTGAAGCAATCAGAGTTCCTTTTACTGGAATTAAGGGGCCAAGGCCAGCTCCTGAAAAACAACCCAACACCATAATCCCCCCTTTAAACTTGGCACAATGCAGTCAGACAAGTACCATAAAACCAGACTCGTCCATCAGATTCCCAGATGGAGAAGCGTGATTTGTCACTCCAGAGAACGCGCCTCCACTGCTCTAGACTTCAGTGGCTGTGTGCTTTACACCACTGCATGCAACGCTTTGCATCGCACTTGGTGATGTATGGCTTGGATGCAGCTGCTCAACCATGGAAACCCATTCCATGAAGCTCTCTGCACACTGTTCTTGAGCTAATCTAAAGGCCACATGAAGTTTGGATGTGTGTAGTGATTGACTGTAGAAAGTTGGCGACCTCTTCACACTATGCGCTTCAGCATCCGCTGACCCCGCTCCGTCAGTTTATGAGTTGCTGTCATTCCCAAATACTTCCATTTTCTTATAATACAGCTGACAGTTGGCTGTGGTTGATACTGTAAGGAGACATGGACATGCACAAAGCAAGAATGGCAGTGAAACTGCCAACCGCACGGCACGAAATATATCGGCGCAATCTGTACTGGAATATATCTTCTGTATCCCTTCAATTATTAATACTTAAAGATTTATATATATATATATATATATATATATATATATATATATATATATATATATATATATATATATATATATATATTATAAAGGTCTTAGGTCTAAGTCCGGCAAGTCAGTGAGGTCTATCTTTGCTGTCTCAATTGTACTTGAATGTGTTCTATGGAGGAACCTTTGTGCACCAGTGTCTCTTAACTGTTTACTAGACGATGCATTTTAATAAACTCTACTAAACATGTACATGATTTTATACACTACTGTTGCATAATATACTCACTGACGATGGTATAAACAACCTCCACACGACAAGGTTTCACATCTAAAGTGAGATTAAATCTACAGCTTTTCTTACATGACAGGTGGGGTTAGTGTAAGCAAAGGTTGTTATGACCCTGTCTTGTTATGTGTTTGCGTGAAGCATTTTGTTACAGGTTTGTCCAGTCCATGTTCCACTCCAGGAATCCCTGATGTCCCTGGGAACATGAAGTCTCCGCCCTCGGCTTCCTGGTATATAAGGAGGAAATGAGAGGATCCCCGTTGCGATTCAGCCTTGCCAACCTTGTAGAGATTGTGAACTTTGAGATATTGATATACTGTGTATGACCTTGTGATTTGGATTTGGATTTGCGTGCTCATTTAATATAACTGTATAGAGTTGTGTATATAGATATATGTATATTGGTGGTTTGTGTGTGCACACGGTCAGTGGTGGACAGTAACTAAGTAAATGTAATTCGTTACTGTACTTAAGTAACATTTCCATGTATCTGTACTTTACTCAAGTACTTTTATTTGGTAAGACTTTATACTTTTACTTCACTACATTTCAAAGCGAAAATTTTTACTTTTCACTTCGCTACATTTACAGAAACATCTCGTTCCTTTTTCATTTTTAAATCAACGCTTAATAAAATACCGACAGGTCAAAGTGTACCGTGTCACAGACTATAACCAATCAGCGCTCAGTAAGAGATTAAGATTTGTACGCTAATTGGCTGTGGATCTGACATGGCTGCAACAGATGTCTTCCCCCAACACCCCTGGCCTTATTTAGCCGAAATGTTTGAATTCCTCGAAAAGAAAAATGATTCGTATTCCTCCTCTGCATTCCGAAGAACACATCGCAGTCATCATTTATATTCTCGCCATCAAACTTGAAAAAACACATCGAGGTAAGTTCGCCATTAGATGAGTACTACCAACAGGGTGGTTTATATACCCCGGTTAATTATATCACATCGAAATATACTACATTAACAGATGCTTTTATCCAAAGCAGTGTGCTAGTACCCAAATTGCAATCTGTGGAGATGCTAAACGCCAGTTTAACACAGGAGACTCCCACATCAAACGTTAAAGCCGGGGACACATACACGCGAATTTGGTCAATCGAAGCGAACTTTGAGGGAGGCGAAGGCAAGTAAATATGAGCGAAGTGAAGCAAAATTATTAAAATTAATATTAAAATGATTATTATCAGTGTTGGGGGGGCGGGGCGGCGGCATGTTTGTAAAATGTTGGCGCGGGGGGGGGGGGGGGGGGGGTTGGCGGCGGCGAGTGTTATATCGCGAGTGTTATATCGCGATCGATCGATCGCCGGTGCATAGTATGGCGCCAAAGCGAACTAGTAACTCATTGAATCATAGATATGGATCAGAGGTAAATAAAATATATTTTTTTTCAGTGTGAGAAATCTGATGTATGACGTGTGAAGACAGTCTCTGGTGAAGACAGTCAGTGCGTGTGTCTCACGCTCATTGCGTGAGAGTTGGCATCCCTGATTATTATTAATTATTATTAATTATTCGGCCAAGTTTAATATTATGAGTTCAGTTGGTAGGGCTGCACACAGTTCTAGTTGTAGGTGCTAGAGCTTCTAGCTTCCCTGTCCCGCCATGTGGTGGACAACTTATAACCTCAAGCTAGGTCTGAAGTGGCCAGTTCGAAATTATTGTTCTGTTTGGTGGTGAATTATGTTTTCATATTAAACGGTGTGTCTACTTGTCTACCTTTCTAGTGTGAATTATTAATATGGATACAATTTGGAAATTAATGTCGTGAGGATAATATAGGCTAGTTTTGTGTATTTTGTGTTTGCTAGGCAAATGTAAGGCACAGTTTCCTGTTCACCTGTTGATCGAGTAGGCCTAGGGGTTTTGATGTGACGCTAAAAAAAAAAGGTTTTTACTTTTAATACTTAAGTATTTTTGAAGGCAGATACTTTTGTACTTCTACTCAAGTAAAAAATTGAGGTGAATACTTTTACTTTTACTTGAGTAATATTCAATGCAAGGTAACTGTACTTTTACTCAAGTACATAATTGGTGTACTTTGTCCACCACTGCACACGGTGAGTAGGAAGTGGCTGCCATTTTGTTTGGGTTGTGGGTTTGTATCTGTTTTGGATATAGGGAGTCAGAGTAGTGTTGTCTTTTGTTTCACCCTGTTAGTGTAGTTATGTCTGTTTCTTTCTAGTATGGTTTTTGTTAGTTGTTTTGGCCTGGGTCACTTCTGACGTTTGTACCTGTGTGCACTTTGTCCTGTAAATATATTCTGTTTGTGAATACTTGTAAATACACCAATACTTTACATTTTCTTGAATCACTGTCATCCATATTCCACCCCTTCACACCCCTGTTACGGCCTAGAGCCTAGATAGGTCGTAACAAGGTGACCAACTTCCCCACTTACATTTTCAGGGGAGAAAACAAAAAGACAGGATTAAAACAATTAAAACTCTGCTGGGCAGTGCTGTCTGTTCCAGGGGCCAATCAAAGTCAGTGTTTCGCTGGAGCTCCAGTTCCAGGTCATTATCAGAGGGCCTCCGCTGTGTAATAGTGTCATGGCTCCTGGCCTTAGAGCTGTCTCTTCTGCTCGGCACCCTGCAACTTGAGGCCCAGTTTTCGTGATCCGGATCTGCATGACTGGATTCTTATTCTCGGTGTTCGCCAGCCTGGGTGAAAGTGTGCTAACATTTTTTTTTTTCTTTTCCTGTCAAGTGAAAATGCTGTGTGTTCGCATGGTGCACCAGACTGAGCCTGTGCAAGAACTGTGTGGGTTCTGTGTTAAATATTCAGCCGGTGTAGCCCATCACAAGGGAGGAGCTTTTGCACAGTTACCAAAATAAATGCTGTGCACTGAACAATGTTGGCAGCTAGCCATTGCTTGTGCTAACAGGAAAGACCAGGGGAAGCAATTTAACATGCATGAACAATTAGCTGATTCACAGAAAATTTTAGTTAACTTGTTCCGAGAATAGCATATAAAAGCAAGTCCGTATGCATTCTGACTTTAAACATTTTTTTTTTTTTGTTTTGTTATTTTGCTCTGGGTAGGAAGAGTGAGGATTGGCGCTAAGGAGGGATATGGAGGAGAATGTGTGTTCACCATCTCTACTCATCCTTCCCCCTCTTGTGCGATTAAAGGCTACGGTTGCCTTGGCATCGCAGACCCCACGGCCAGCCCATAATGTTCTCTCCAGGGCTTTTCAGATTCATTGCTTCACGTGGTCACCAATGTATGATCGTTTAATGGTGGGCGTGATTCATGGAGTGCATCGTTGCGAACGATGCAACCTTAAGCCATGCTGGTGTCTCCATTTCAGTCCCTGTTCCCCAGAAAGCCAAACGTTGCCATCACAGTGTCTGGAAATCCCTCGTCCTTCAGTAAGAATATGCAGGCAATGCTATTGCATTGACCCATGGTTAATGAATGGTATATACTTAATTGATTTTGGCTCAATAAAATATAAATAAAACTGCTAAGGTACTTTGATGAAGGTAATTTTTTTTCAAGGTTATAAGGCTAGACATTTTGTTTTTTTTACAAAACAAGTTGAACTCAAGTCTTGCTTGAGACATTCCACTCTGCTTAATGGAAACGATCAGCTCACAAAGAGCTTTCAGCCTGGTATTGAGAGACTTCTCATGGCAATGCAACATCAACATAAGTCAGCATGAATAAAGAGAGGAGACTTCAAAGATGTTCTTTTTTTGGCACTATAGGCAGAACATTTATGAGGTCTAGTGGAACGGAAATCTTTGCGTTCATATTCAGTTTCAGCACAGCTGTGGGTTCCTTTTAAGGAACAATGATGTGTTGGAATTTTGAAGCAACACACGCTAACACACAGCAGGGCGTGACGCTCAAAGTGCATACATGTCAGTCAATTTATATATGTAACTTTGGAATCCTGCATTTTAGACAAATGATTCGCATGTGATTAGCATATCTTGTATGGCAAAACAAACATGGCTTGAACTCAAACAGATGTCATTGGAGGGTACTGTTTGATGTTAGCCAGCTAACTTTGGAGTGCCATTGAGTTGCCAGGTCCACCAAAGATCCACTCAGCTCAGAAACCTATAGAACTTCCTATATCAGTTCAGTCACAGTCCTGTGTAACCTTGCACACTGTAATACCATGATATGTGCTGTCATCATCCCTCATGTTAACTACTTCCTGCACCGTTAACTGAGATTCTACGAGTTAAACGAATGCCAGCGACCTTGAAGCCTTAAAGCCATTAAGTTAACATACATCATTAACATACAGTATAGGCTGCTTAATTGGTTTTTAAGCCATCGTTTTATCAATTAGAGTGATATATAATGGTGGAGGCGTTAACTGCTGCTTGGACAAATGAAACAATGCAGTCTGTTGCATATTGTGCTGGCTGCCTTTCTAATAATGAGTTCTTATACATGATTTGATGTTTTAAAATAAATATTGAATTGATTTTCTTCCGCAAAATGGTTTCACGATACTTTTCCAATGTTCAGTTGTTTTTAAGATCCAACACAATCAGAAGGAGAAAGCATCAAGTAAAGTCAGAGACATCTGGTAAGAGATTTTTAGGTTGGAAAGTTTAACAATCAGCATCTCATCATGATAAATGGGTTTCATGCATTAATATGGGTCACTATCAGACAAGTGAGCTTGGCCTTAGTGACTCAGCGTTTTTTAATGTCCCAGTCTGCTTTTTAAACCTGTCAAAATGCAGCATCATTTATGCAGAGCATCTCTAAAGATTTTAAAATTTGTGTCCTACCAGGTTGTGATAGTGGGGAAGAAAGAGCTAAAAATTACTGTATCTCATTCTAGTTTTCTATTCTGTTACAACACCTAAAAATCTGGACCATTGTCCCTGTGTGTCTGGATGGCCTAAAATGCAGGTAGAAGGAAAAACCAGACAGTGAAACTTCAGGCGCTGCAGATGATTCTATCTCCCCATGTGTTTAGTGAAATTGTGAGCCCCTAATGCACAAACAAAAGGACACTCTCACTCTCTCTCCCTCCCTCCCCTCTTTTAACTACATTGAAAGGTGGAAAAGGTAATTTTGTCACTGCTGTTGCTATAGTGACTCGTGTTCTATGGGAAATGTCTTTATGAGGAGAAAGCATGGGAATATGAACGAATAATAAGGCTACGGTAGTGCAGGGACATCGCATGACCTGCAGGGACAGCGCATGACCTGCAGGGACATCGCATGACCTGCAGGGACATCGCACGACCTGCAGGGACATCGCACGACCTGCAGGGACAGAGCACGACCTGCAGGGACAGCGCACGACCTGCAGGGACAGCGCACGACCTGCAGGGACAGCGCACGACCTGCAGGGACAGCATACAACCTACAGGATGGCATATGACCTGCACTGAAGGCCAATAATTTTCCACAGCCTCAAAATTAACAGTATTGTACCATCAGTGCAGAAGAAGGAACATTTTTGCTCTTCCCGTGCACAGCTGACAGAGCATACAGGCAGAAACAGGGAAATGGGAGGAGATCACTGAAGGACACAACACAGTACCGTATTTTAATAAACTAAACCGAGACACAAAGTTAATCAACACAAATGCAATAAACCAGATTGTTTTACATTAACAATTCACCACCACATTTTAAACTAGCGATAAACTGAGCGGAGGTGTGTCACATTCTGGCCATCCTTTATGAGCTCAAATGTGATTTGTCCATTAGACATTACACTGTGTTAACTGTCATTCAATGACAAGTAGCATACAAAAGAGAATAACCCAAATTCTTTATCCCATTAGAAACTATCAACCTCTAATAATGGTCACTTTGGACTTCACATGTTCTAAATTGTTTCACCTATTACTGTAGTTGACGGAATCGACATTAAAATTCATCTTATGACACAAACCTCCTTATGCATCACACACACCTGGCACTCAAGTGTAGGTTTAGATAATGACCAGACAAGGTCTCTTGCAGTATTTGCTGATTGCCATTTCAATCTTTCAAGGCTCCACTATTATATAGGTGTCTTAAAGAACATGAATAAACCAGCTGGCTAGATCTCCTGATTATATCCATTAGTGCCTGTGGAGTGGGCGGAACATGGGTAAGAAATGACCGGCTGCCCGATCCTCATAGATACCTGTGCACAGGCCCGCTCCATTACAAACGACGTCCAGCTCTTACTTTCTTTTACACAGATAAAAAAAAGGCCAATCTGAAAATCATAAAATATATTAAACAAAAATTGTTTTGTATTTCATTTCCAAAATATTCCAGTTTCCCCACAAAGATATTTGAAACAGTGTTTCAATATATCCATCTCTATTATGGATGGATGCTGTTACTGTAAATCCTTGGCAGGAGTGATTTGACTGTCTGATGGGCAGTCATAACCTTACCCTGCTTCAGGGCAGAGGGTTCACGTCCTTCTGATTATTGACTCGTCCATTAAGGCCCCACTTGGGATTTCCAAGGTTTTCATTTCTCTCTATAGAGAGACAGAGGTCCACCACTATGCAGCTATCAAAACAATAAGAACCAAATGGAGCACCTCCTCTCTCTCTCTCCTGTGTGTGTCACAGGAAACGTTTTTTCCATTTAACCTTAGCAGATCGATTCATTGTTGATTTTGCGAGAAACTGCACTGGAAACATATACGATGTTTAAAATAACATTTGGCAGAAATGTAACATCATGTGACAGGGTTTCCCTCACATGACCTATTGTGAAAACAAAATCCTGTGTTTTAAAATTGTACTGTGAGAGAAACAGAAATGAGATGAGTACCAGATCCAGTGTTGATCCCATTCCTTTAACAGCTAGACTACTTAATTAATAAAGCATAATGTCAGCACGTTATATGTAGATATGCCAAAGAATGATAACATGTTCATGCATACAACACATGGCATACACAATGGCTACATCTGAAATGGTGTACTTAAACCGCATGCACTAGATTCAATTCAGTGTACACTGCTCTTTCACTGTGTGAGCAATAGGCACTTTCAGTATGCGAGTGTGCAGTATGCACACAACCTTGGGCTCCCTGTATCTGCCAGGGGACTTAGCAGCTACAGCTGAATGACCCATAAGATTTGAATGACATGATGACATCATTCAAATTGATGCTGAGGTAAATCAGGGAGATGCCTTACTTCAGTTTTTAAGAAAAACATTACACAAAGACCAAAATGTCATGCAACATTTTTAGTGGTATCCATTTTGTCTTGCAACCCTCATCAGCCAGTAATTCTGGGAGAATCAACCCAAAAGCCAAAAATACACTATATGTGGCAAACATGAAATGTTACAGATGGAAACATCAAGATGTGGGATTTTGTACCAAAAATGTATTTTCAGAAATTTTTTTTCACTTATTTTGCGCAGAAGATCGATGGAAACACAGCTAATAACATATACACCGTGTTGGACAAAGTACACAAACCACATACTTGAGTTAAAGTACAGATAACCAAGGTAAAACATTACTCCAGTACAAGTAAAAGTCCTGTCACTTTAGCCCTTTCACTTAAGTAAGTCCTTTCACTCAAATATACTTAATTACTGAAAGTAAAAGTAAAGGCTCTAATATTTAACACTATGCTCTGCATTTATGTTTTCAATGTTTTCAAATGCAATGTGCTATGTTCAAATGTTTATTATTTTACAGTATTAATGTATTTAGCTAGCTGGAAGCTCCATATACTATGAACTATGGTAAAACAAATAACTAGCTGGCTAGCTAACTTGGCTATAGCTACATGCTTAGTGCATTGCTTAGGCAGATTTATGTTGTGTACTACCAAAAGCTTAATTAGCTAGCTAGCTGTGAACTAACCATGTATACAATGCCAATGTCTGACTTATTTTAACACACACAATGAAACCGTTAGTTATTGTTAGATTTCTCATTAGGCTAAGGTAAATAACCAGTAGGCCTAATGAAATAACTCAGCTCTACGTGTTTCCTTAGACTAAATGGTAAATTCTTAAGAATTTAAGAAGAAATCTTATGGGACTGATGGGGCAGAAGGCACTTGAAAATTTTTGACTTTTTCGACTACTTCAAACATTTCACTCCATGGGATAAGGTCATGGGTTTTGTGGCATTGTTATGTAAGAATATGTTCTCCAAAACCTTTACGATGTTACTTTAACGTTGAACCGAACACTGATTGGTGAGCGTGCTTTGCAAAAGGATCGACAGATTTAGCATAATGTAGTGGAGTGAAAATTTTGACTTTGAAATGTAATGGAGTTAAAGTAAAAAATTACAAAAATACTTTTAATTGTAATAATTACAAATTACACCGTTACTGTCCACCACTGAATATACAAGTAAGCTAATGACAAACTTTCTCAGTGCAGCTATGAGAAAAGAAAGTTCTACGGTTTTAGATATCACAGGATACATGCACTTTCAGGGCAATTTACGATTTCACCACATCATTATTAATTTACCAAAATGTATGACATAATGACATTTATGGTGAGTCACAGTGCATTAAAATAAAGGAAAAAAAGCCACAGAAAACCTGTGATTCTCCAGTGCATATATACCCCACATTCTCTTGTGTCAAGACAATATGTACAAGCCAGAGGTATAAAAATGAATATAGGGTATGGATAGGAGAAAATATTAGGGGTAGTAATGCAAGCAAAATTAAAGTGGCCAAGTGTGCTGTCCTTAGTGTAGTCCTACATGTGCAAGCATGGAGATTTGCTGTGTGTGTGTGTGTGTGTGTGTAGAATGTATGTTATGAGGTTTTAACTGTTTATGGTCCATATGGCCAGAGGGAAGAAGCTCATTCTCAACCTTTCTGTCCTGGCGCTGATGGAGTGGAAACAGTTCCCAGAGGGGAACCACAAGAACAGATTGTGGTTTGGGTGGCAAATGTTCTTGATGATCTGATTAGCTGATGACCTGCGCGGCCTGAAGAACACGTCCTTTAGTCTGGGCAGTGCTGTTCTGGCGACGGAATTGGCACATCGATCACGCCTTCTCATCCTGGAAGCTGCAATTGCCATATCCAGCACTGATGCTTCAGGAAAGAACAAATCCTACCATTGGAGAGAAGGTTTTCTACTTTTTTTGATCTTGTATTTGCCTGAGGTGATGAGCGTTTCCACACTTTCATACTTGGATGTGTGTGTGTGTGTGTGTGTGTGTGTGTGTGTTCCAACCTGATGAAGACTCATGTGCAGTCAGGACTGTATATTGACTACAGCAACGGACTTTGAATGCCTTGGAGGTTGAACACTATGAGTGGATCTATGAACATGGTGACCAGTCTGGTGGGAACAAGTGTGTTGACTGATGAACTGTAGTCAATGAACAACAGACATACATTCCCATGTTCGATTTACAGGTGGAAGATGATGGTTTGGAACCATCATGGGAGGATAAACCCATTTGTTATATGCATCACTGGCAAATAGTGGACATGGCTGATATGAGTATGTCCTCCCAATGTCTTGAAAAGGCTGGATTGAAAGCACAGAGGTACTTGCGCACAGGTTGCTGTGAATTCAAGATTAGTCTGGGATTAGGCTGAGATCTACCACACCATGCAGGACCCCAGACGCAGGCTGTGCAAAATATTCTTCATCAGACCAGACCACCTTCTGTCATTGCTCTATGCTCCAGGTCTGATGCTCATCTGCCCATTGTAGCTGCTTTCAGCAGTGGGGTTAGTGGTGGAAGCTAACCCTAGCTGGTCTTGGACTCCACAGGACCATGTGCAGCAAGCCGTGATACATGTCATTACATCTTATGAGATCTTTCAATCATAGCCAACATCAACTTTTCAGGAACTTGTGCTTCTTCTGTGCGATATGATCAAATGAGGTAGACCTTGCTGTCAATACACATTGAAGAGTCTCGGCTGTCCACAACATTGAAGAGTCTCGGCTGTCCACAACATTGAAGAGTCTCGGCTGTCCACAACCCTTTTGCCAGTGCACTGGTTTTATTTCATCACTTTGAGTAGATTTTCACCAACTGCACACCAGCAACACACATTTTGTAGGTCTCTGACCCAGTTGACTTGCCATCATAGTTTGGACCTTGTCAGAGATGCTTATATTCTTGGCCACTTTCCTGCTTCCCATCGACTTTAAGAACTGGCTGTTCCCTTGCTGACTAATACATCTCACCCCTGACAGGTGCTGCTGTTCACCCGTCAGTGCTCTTAATGGCTGATTGGTGCACATATTTGTGTGTGCATTTTATGTACTCTATTTTGCACATTTTATACTGGTACATGAATACAAAGATGATGGGTACTTGGGGCTGTGACAAAAAATTTACACATTTAAAAGGAAATTTATAATTTAGGGAAAAATGTACAATAACCTGATTGCCTGGGCACACCCCTAAACTAATACTGTGTTGAAGCACCTTTAAACTTGATTACAGCAATTCATATTTTTACATGTGACTTTCACACACTTTAGCCAAATGTTTGCAGTTGTTCATTTCCAAAAGTATTCTATCTGTGATCAGATCTGTGTTCTGGTCGGGCCATTCTAAAACCTTGATCTTGTACTGAAGTGGATTTGGAGATGTGCTTTTGATCATTGTATGGCAACATTTGTCTTAGCTGTTATTTGGAGATACTCATTATTCCATCCCCCAGATTAAGGCCTCAGTTTCAGTTGAAGAACATGAATATTGAAGCATGACTCTACCAACTCCATGCTTCTCCATAGAGATGGTGTTCTTTGGGTGATGTGCTGGTTTTTTTCTATATAATTTTCTATATGTTCATGATTGCATGTTTTTTTTTTTGCTAAAAGGTTGTCCTGCTACCCTAAGCTACAGTCCAGACATATGAGGAATTCAGGAGATTGCTATATGAGCAAACAGTACTTGCTAGAAATTGCTGCAATTTGTTTAACGTCACTGAAGGCCCGATGACAGCCTCTCCATCCACATTTCTCCTGGTCTTCTCATCAGTTTTAGATCATCACATTCTCAGTAAAATCACTGCTGTGCCATTTTCCTGCTTGTTTATTTTTGTTTCCTCATTTACAAACATTTTGTAACATTGATATTTCCCAACAAGATCCCATACCGGCTTTATATGGTCTTTCAGGGCCATGACTTTTTCACTTAGATGTCAGGAAAATCCTATAGAAACAGCTGAACTTGTGGTTAATCAGTCACTTTAATTCATGGCAGGTGTAAACTAATAACTGTAATCTAATTAACATGATAATTAATGCGATGATTGATTTGGAACACTGTCAAAAAGTGCACACATATGCAGACTTGGTGTTGCGTTATTCCCAAGAATATTCCAGATAAGAAACTGCAGTGTTGGGTAAGATACATGGTGTCATATATATATATACTGTATAATGACTATATAATATATAGTTTGTGTGTGTGCATGTGTTTTGTGTATAACACCATATGTTTAATATGTTTTTGAAATTCTCAGAACTAATGGTCCATGGAAAACCTCTTTCAGTGAGATGTGTGCAGCTAATGTAATGTACACTCTGGTTTAATAAAAGCACCAAATACAACACACCCCTGTGCGTGTCCCACTTTACTTCAACAGACATCCCACACTTGATCCATTTCCTCACACCAGCAGTTATTTGTAGGTCCTTGTAACTAATGGCCTGACGGATCATAGGTGAGGAAAAAAAACGAAATAATTTCAAAGTCATTTCAAAGGAGACTAGGTAAATGCAGCGCACAGCTGGATTCTGGGCCAAGGAAGAATAACATTCAGCAGGGATTGCACATTGAAATCTCTTGTATATTAGATTAATATGATAAGAATATGGATTTTTTTTATCCATTTCGCAGACACAATGAAACATCTCATCTATATGCTGAGTCAGAGCAGTCTAATCTAAATGTGGAAAGTTCTCCTATCTCTTTATTCTGTGCAGAGAGAGAGAGCGAGAGAGTGTGAGAAAGAGATAGAAGGAGAGGGAGAGAGAGGATGAGTAAGTGAGAGAGTGAGAGATAGACAGAAAAGGGAGAGTGAGAGTGAGAAGGAAGGAGGGAGGGGGTGAGAGAGAGAGAGAGAGAGAAGGAGAGGGAGAGTCCACTCTGTAGTCTGGTGTGAGCACTGTGGGCTAGAGGTAGGAGAATACAACCCAGCTGCCTGATACATTAGGAAAATGACCATAAACACATTGTTGATGCTAGAGGGTTCTCCTCTGGCCTGAAGCCAACCTGTTTCATGGTGTCAGACTGACCTGCTGCCAGTTCTCCATTCTCTCAATTTCTCACACGCACACAAGCACATACAAATTCTCCCTTTCTCTTCATCTCACCCCTCCTTCTCCGTGCACACGAACGGAGAGAATTATAAGTCATACAAATTTAATATGGGTTTTATTGCAGCGAGAACCTTTTTTGCATATTGGAACCCAAGTTAATGGCTCATGCAAATGAGGGAGGCTGATGAAACAAGGCCGGGGGTTTCTATTGGCCAGCTTCAGAGAGGAGGTGGATTATCTACTCTAGAAGCTCTGATTTACTACGCAGCCAGTTCTGAAGAGAGGAGGACTAGGACATTTGTCCAAGTCTCTTGTCTCTCCCACTCCAACAGAGAGATCTAGGGAGAAGTGCTATACTAGCAGTAGCTGCTGGTTTCCACAGAGACTCATTTCGGAGGCAAAAAGCAGCAGAGATTCCTGCTGTTTGGCTGGGAGGACAGAGACAGACAAAAACAGCACAATATAACAGACATATTATCATAGCATACAGGACATCACTATCATTGTCATTACTGTCAATTTTAGAGCACAGTTGCATGTGTTGGGAGTTACATGTTGCAAACTCCTGGGAGGAACATCAAATTAATTGACAGTTACATACAACACCTGGCCCCACAGGCTAAACTAGAAACGCTGATGTAGAATTTAGTGAACATACTACGGAAAACGGAGCTCAAGGGCTCCTACATGCCCTTGTGGTGACAGGGTAATGGTTGCATGTTCATCCTGGACGGCAGTTACAGAGTCAATGGCCACAGTGCAGTGTTGCTCTGACCACTGTTTGATTTCTCCTGACTGTGGTACAGTATTTAGAAACTTGTGTCACATGACCTTGGCTATTGCATTAAGTTGCATGCACGTTTTTAAGGGACAATGCTATACATTTAAGTATTAAGGTGAGTGTTACCCAAAGCTCCCTAAAAAAACCAACTCTGACCAGTAATACTCTCCTGGAACCTTAGCGATGTAGATGGGTGAAATTTTTTTCTTGCTATTTGTAACTACTAGCACCTGGTAACTATGGAAACTAAGCAATGGCTTTGAAGTGGAAGTGGTCTGTAGACAAAGAAATGTCCTTGTGTTGTCAAGGACATTTTAAAATTCCATTGTCCAAATACAAACGCCCAGGCTCACATCGGGATACATGTCTTCACACTGGCATCCTCCCTGTCCAGGAAATAGCAGTCGCATTCACTTCCCTCTAAGCCATCAGTTCATTTACTGCAGAGGGAGTCTCCAAAGCAGCGTTCTGGTCATGACTCCTTTGAAATGAAACACACCTGCTCTTTGATATCCTTTCTATTTGTCCTTTTATTTTCATCATTTCATAATTAAGGCAAAGATTCCCCAACAATGGCGGAGCAGAGTGGTTCCGTGGCTCGATCTGAAACCTGTCTGATTTCAAACAGCTAGTTCAATGTAAGACATCGCTGAGTAATTTACTCTGGAATTCTGGTCCACAGCATGAAGATTACTGATGGCAATCTCAGCGAGAGCTCTTTGTGTGAAGTGTTTCCTTTAACGCTCGGGATTCTGATCAGTCCTAATACAGACCTGGGTCACGGTGTTTACGCTCCTCCTGAATTGGACAGCAAGTCACAGGTGCACCACGGATTGACACGTGACAGAGTAGTTAGCATAATCTGCCGTGTGTCTTTCCATGGTCCATTGTGTAATGGGGAGCACAAATCCACAATGTTCAGGCTTACCACGGAACCACATCAGGAACAAAACGTTATAGCCTTGGTTGTAATAGCGTGGAGGAGAATACTAATAATATATGTTAATTAATACATTAAATTGTTAATCTAATGAAAGGGTTTTTTTTTTTTTTTACACATTGATGCAAAGCAATAATAAAATAGTCAAGGGGTGCAACACTGTTGAGCCTGCTAGTTTGTTATTGTAATGGCGTGAGATTACATTAATGAACACGCTGTTTTATTCAAGGTCAGACTAAATGGAATGGGGACACACACACACACAAACACAGCAAGCTGTATACATTAAAAAGAGACGAGTGGCTCCTGCCACACCAAATCTGTCACGGTAACAAATCAATTTGAGTTGCCCTGACTCCTGGGCAGCCTGTCTTTTTATTATTATTATTTTATTTTTATATGTCATGACACAGAATAACTCCGGCTTTTCATTCAGGCTTTTATGCTTGAACACAGAGGAGGAAGTTGGCCCCTGCGGTCATAACCCCACTAGCGGCTCCTGTGAGCGCGTGCAGGGTAACGGCGCTGTACGAGGGCGGAGTTAGTGCTGGTGACCTCCCTTTGTTTGCGGATAGACGTGGGTGGATGAGCTCCACCTTTGGAAACAAACTGCCTTAGCAGGAGAGCGCTATCTTTGGAGCTAATGGTGATAAGAATTTTCTGTGAAAAAGATTTGAGGCAAAACTTTTTTATTCTTTGCCCATGTAGAGCCGTAGTTGCTTTGACCCCTTTTCAGATCAGATAAAATGCTTTAGGGTTTTAAAGATAAAGCTGGAAGAAGGGGCAGTTTAATTTGAACTCAGGTGGAGTGTTTGGCGGTTTGGAAATGGCACAAACAAAGCTGAGGGACAGATGGATGCACAAATGCACTGAGCTTGGAGCTTTGTTTGAGTTCCATAATTGTTTTTAATGATCTTCTAGTGTATTTTTTTGTCGAATATACGAGAGATCACTCTGCAAGGAATATGTACGGGACATACATATGTGTGGGACATATGTGTGGGACATATGTACACTACAATGACAAAAGTATTGGAACATTGTTTATGACTTTTATGACATTCTCAAACCATACACTCGCCTCTTTACAGCAATTACAGTTTCCAGTCTTCTATAAAAATTTTGGAGTGTGTCTGTGGCAATTTTTGCCCATTCATCCAAAATATTTGTGTGGTCAGACACTGATGATGAATGAGAAGACCTGGCCCACAGTCTCCATTGTGGTTCCCAAAGGTGTTCAGTGGGGTTGGGGACACAGCTCTCAGTGTGCCGCATTGTGGACCAGTCAAGTTCTTCCACACAAAATTCACCCAACCATGCCCAACCACTGGGGCACAGCCATGCTGGAACAGACGGGCCCTCCCCCGAAATGTTCCCACAAATTGGCAAGCATACAATTGTCCAAAGGTCTCTCTTCACAGGAGCAATGGGGCCTAGACCAACCACTGAAAAACAACCTCATAACATTATCAGTGCTCCAGTGCAGTCAGGCGGGCAACGTTCTCCTGGTGTTTACCAAACCCCATCCCTGTCCGTCACTCTGCCAGGTAGTGGAGCATAATTTGTCACTCCACACATTTTCACAGCTCCAGAGTCCAGTGGCGGTATGCTACATAACTTCATCCACCTGTTTGGCATTGCGCTTGGTGATGTAAGGCTTCCCTTCAGCTGCTCAGCCATGGATGCCCGTGAACCTCGCAACACACGAGTCTTTGTGCTGATGTTAGTGCCAGAGGAGACTTGGAAGGTTTACAGTTATTGCGTCAGCAGAGTGCTGGCAACTTTACAAACCATGCACCTCACCACTAATCAAAGAATATCTAGGAAGGAAGACATTTTATGGACTGGCTTGTTGCAATGGGATCCTAATTCAGTGCCACACAAATTCAGTGAGTCCTTTAGAATGACCAGCTTGTTCAGAGATGTTCATAAAGGCGGATTGCATAGCTCGGTGCTTGATTTTATACATCTGCGGCAATAGAACTGAGTCGGTTGCAAAATTGGTGCCGGTGCAGTGTGCAAAAAGTCCAGCATGGTTTTGCAAGGAACACAAAGGGAACAAACGCACTAATCAAGTTAACGCTCGGGTGTGGAGGTGTACTTTAGGTACCCTGCTAAGGCCAATGGCCGTGACATTTGGTTACAGTGGGAATGTCGGATGAACCCCAATTTCTCATAACGACATTACAACTCAAGATTTCAGTGTGCATAAAATAAATGCACCATCATTTGGTGTGCCGTCATTGACGAAGATTAATCAGGGATCATTTCTGTGCGTCAAGATGCTTTTGCTGAGTCATGATTTATGGCCCACCCCACCCCTACTGCCCCGCCCACTTCCCTGTACAAGTGCACAAATCAGTTTTGCAACAAGTACACGGAGCCAGGCAGATTTGAAGTTGTGTTGAATTCGTGTACAAAAATACAAGTGCAAAGTTCTCAAATCATGTCCTTCACGCTCTCAGGTTTTGCAACAGATTTACCTTCATATTGTTGCCTTGCACAGGTGACATGCATGCAACCAAGTGACTGAAATTCCACTCATCCACCCCTGACATCCCATAATTGCTTGGATAACATGTTTAATGTACAGTAGGTCATTGTCCACCTCAAGTTGAGTTGCCTTTCACTCAGAATGCTCTCTCTGTTGGAATGCGTTGATTAAGATGCTACAGTTCTCATGCACACACTTTTGCCTTTTATAAAATAATAATAATAAAAATATTTTTTATACTTATTTAGCTCTGTTGCATTTTACATAATGATGCACCCTGAGAAAAACATTGCACGGTCATTTGGCGAGTTACGGGAACAACTGCATAATCTGCTTTATGGATGACCTAATATTCCTATAGATACGAGAATCCTCAAATTAAACCAGGCATTCAACACTTTGCCAGTTAATTTCACTTGTCCGCTGCAGTACAGAGCACCAAATTTAAAAAGAAGTGTGTAATCATCCAATACCTTGAGGCCTTGACACGTAGGGTCAGGGTCAGTACTGAAGTAATGACATGTATACCATTAATCCAGCAGGGCCTTCTTATTCTGGATTTGTCTGAAGACATCATTCTGCAGAGGTCCCTGTTTCCACTAAAGGGCTCCACAGGGCACTATGCAGAATAAAATATTCACAGCAAAATATTCAGCAATAAACAGCAAACGGTGAATTATTTAAGTCGTGCCCGCTGTGCCTGAACGGTCAGTGCAGCACACTCTACAAGCCCCACCACTCTCCAGTGTGCACTGTTAACTCTGATTTAACACTAGCACGTCTTCCCGTGCACATTTCCCACGAACAAACAGCATGCATTAGTGATGCCATCACTTTTCATAATTAAAGTCGATTATGCTGTAGTTGTTGGCATCTTATACCAGTTACACAGCAGAAGGTTAAATAATACACCTAAAAGTGGTCTGTGAGGACTGGCTGGTCTGGTTCAGGGAGCAAGGTGTGGCCAGGTGATCACAGTGGACAAATTGAACAAGTCGTAGATTTACGCCATGGACTGCGCTCATTTTCTGGAAGGGAGCCACATTAGAAAGCATTTCCGGTCACTGGATCCAGCTAACTAGCGTCCTCTGCCCTGAGAACTAGCAGGATTCATTGGCCCAGGACTGAGGCGGGGGGGTGGAGCTTTAGTTTGAAGAGGTCAAGGTCTCCAGCAGCTTTCTGGGTAATATAAACTGTTCATCAGGGTGGCAGTGTGAATCCACAGGCTTCCTTCCAGGGATGTGTAAATCCACAGCAATACTTACCCGGGCCACTGCTACCAAACACCCCTGCAAATGACACAATTAATGATATTTGCATGTTCTAAAGGGATGAATTTTGACAAGCGGAGATAATTGAGAACGGTTTTGTGGAACTTGCACACAGTCGAAACTACATACCTGATTGTGTTTTTTCAGAATAAATGAGCACAATGCTGAAATCCTCCCTGCGGCAGGGGCTGGCTGTGTAGAGTGAGCACCAGCATCGCTTTTGTTCAACCACTCAAACATTACCCACAGCCTTTTGAATCATCTTGATTGAACACGTGTGTGTGTGTGTGTGTGTGTGTGTGTGTGGGTGTGTGTCTATTGACACTTTTGTGAATTTGAAATCAGTTATTTTGAGTATCGAGCTAATACTGATGCCTAAACTGGACCAAAAGCAAAATCCTAATAATAATAATATTGATCATGCTCAACCATAACTAGGCACTTAATAAAACATGGTGTCTTTAGCAGGTTTAGAAGTGCATACCTACAAAATAACTTTGCTAACATTAAAATTAAATATATATTTATTTATTTTATCTTTCTGTAGATGTCCTTGGTCTTCATAAGTCTGAAAAGACAAGTGCATACTACTACACACACACACACACACACACACACACACACACACACAGCACATAGTCTTTCAAGAAACAAGATGAAGTTCCTGATCAAATCTGAGATTGTAAGTTCATGACATAAGTAGGCCATGGTATTGAAGAAGATGCACCATGGCAAAAAAACGTGCGATGTTCCATCAAAAACAAACCCAAGCAGCCTCTCTCTGACAGTCTGTCTGAGACAAATATAGCAAACGTTTTTTTTTCTGAAGAGCGTTGTTCCGACATTTCACTCAAGAGGGAATTTTATTAAAACCATCATTTTGTGTCTTGTTTAGGTTCAAAGCCGAATTGAAAGAATTTTAAAGTTACCATGCTGACTTTTTCAGAGTATTTCAGAGTTTTAAGGAGGAATACCTTGATTTTTGTGAATTCACACTCTTGTGGGGCATCAACATTGTGCAAAACATTGCTGTGTATTCCACAGGCTAAGCCCTTTCAACACACGCACAAAGACAATTTTATTTATTTATCTTACTTTTTCACGGGTTCTTTTGCTATCTGTTCTCCCGCTATTGTGTTAGCGTCAGTACTGGTGCCAGCAAGGCTCTGTATGCCCAGCTGATTTATTATCTTGTTGTTATTGTTGTAAAGGTAAATAAGAGATCTACTTTACCCACCCACTCATTACTGGAATACAGATACACATCTCCATCCTTTAGCAAGTAGGAGCAGACAGGCTGTGCTCTGCTACGCTCCACCTGCGGCACATGGAGGCAGTGAGAGAGGAGGACACTGTCACAGTCACAGGTAAAAGGATTCTCTTCATCCTTTCAGCCTCCCACTGCACCTCCTCGGTCACGCCTCCATTTCAGCCACTGGAGCACAGTGTAAGTAGCGCCTTTGATCAGAGACGCACGGGCATTTTGCCAGATGCATGGGCATTTTTTGAGTGTCCCGGGTCATTATTACAGTAATGTGAAAAGTCACGTGTCAGCCTAATGGAAACAATGAAAGAATAAAATATAGTGTGTACATGTTGAGTTATTTAAAAGTTACTTTTAAAATTTTAGGCAATTCTTTTACAACTTAAAAATTGTGTGGAGTTGAGAGACCACAGAAGAGGTGAGATTGTGTCTGAGTGCGTATGTTAATTTCATAAGTTTAGAATGATTACACTGAATACTGTACATAATCCACACAGAGAGTGAGTTCAAATGGCCATTAGTACAACCTCCAGTAACCTTCTGACTCTCTGCTGGTCTTTAACTGACTGAAGCGTTTTCTCTCGACACATGCCCTGTGAACGTAAACGTCTTGCCCTCTCGAAGTGCATATGATCTGATTCATTAACAGCTTCATTAGCCAATGAGCTGAATCAAGTGTGTCAGTGCATCAGGGCTGCAGAACAGAAATCAACACCTCCTATGTTAGATAACCAGTCATATCATTCCTGCTGTCAATGACCTGGACTCCAACTCCCAGAAGCCCTTGCTCTCGACCACACCTCCTGGCAGCCATAGCTGAATCGGTTCCCCTGCCCACTCACCCCGCACACCTCTTCCCTGCTTCCCTCGTTCACCCCAGTGTACACATTTAGGCTCAAAGTCTCTGCGTGCCGCCTTGCTTTTTCGGTCACTTGATTCCTCCAGTGTTATTTTCTTTCCTGCTTTGCTGGTATTCTCCCTTCGGTTTTGGTTGTTTTGCTGATTGCCTTTGCTGGGTTTTCCACAGTCTGCATTGTGTACTGTTTTGCCTCTGTCTCCTGTTCTGGTTTGTCCGCTTGTTTATTAAATTAGATTCTTTGCTCCCTACATGCGGACAGTGCGGTTTACATTAACAAGACAGACAGTAGGGCCGCTCGGCTACACACAGGGGCACCAAGCATTGCAGTATTCTAAGCAGGCAGAATATTTGCCCTTGTGTGAAATTTGACTGCATGTACAGTGGTACATAAGTTCACACCCAGACACACACACACACACACACAAATTGCAGTCGTAAGGATTTACACTGTTAAATTACCTCACCTAAATGCTACTGTATCCCCAAGTAACCCTAGCTATATGTCTTAGTATTAAATAAAGAAATACAAACTTTTTTTCCCAGGGAAAGTTGAAAAACAAGCAAACAAACAAGAGAAATATGTAGACCACAAAAAAAAAATGTTCTGAAAATTCTGTCATTATAGGGACATTTGGTCCAGGAAAACTGAGAATACACATATTTTCTGCACACATATCTACACCTACACATCCCCTATGTGTGACGCTGGAGTGTACTCCATTTTGGAACAAAGTCTACTGAGTGTTGTCACAATGATCTGGACCAGTGAGTGTGTCAGTGCCATCATTCTGGGCTGAAGATTCACGGGACTCCCAGAACCACAGAAATTACTCATTAACTGATTGTGTTCTAAACTTTTGTCAGCCTTGCACAATTTACAGCTCCACAGAGCACAAGTCACATGTTCCTGTTTGTTAATCTAAATTAGTCTTTGAGGCCAGCTTAATTAATGCAGCTGTAATAGTCAGGGATAGTGGAGAGTGGTCTCACAACGTGCCATTGTGCCATGCCAAAAGTTCATCGTTATATATATATAAATATATATATAAATATATATAAAATAAATATGAAATGATATATATGATCATGAAACCCAACAGTAGTACATATATTAACCAGCAGAAAGGTGGGAGTTAGATTGTGAAAACTATTAAAGATATTTCACAATAATTTTGTATCATCTTTACATGTTTACTTAAGGATAATTACATGGACCTTTTAAAAAAGGAACTGTGATTAGAACAAAGAGGTTTTGACATATTTATATATGTCAGCCTGGCAAAAATTATTACTGCAAAACTATTTTGTTTTCAGATCTTCAAAAAATTTAATTGGACAGATACAATTAAACTGATCCAGTAAGGTCAATTTAAAATAAATATTTCTGTATTTTTCTACCTAATCAGTGTCTCCGGTATCTGTGTAATGGGCCCTGTGAGCCACGGACAATAATTTAATATGCTTTAAAAATGTCAGCTCAAACAGACTTATAATGAAGACCTCAGGGCAGTTGTTAAGAAGAAATTCAACAACTGGCCCCTGGCTTCCACTGTGCACATGTTTTGAATCAATTGTTATTAAACCATTGTTTGCGGTACTCAACCAAACACTACAGATGTATTATTGCACAGAGATTATGTTGAAAATGACTGGGATATTCTATTAAAACAGAACTGCTATAAGACTTCAGCTCCTTACACTACTGATTGTTTGTTTCAAACAAAACTCAAGCGGCAATACTACCAAGTTGCTTTGGAAAATGTGCCAAACTGATTGAAAAAACAGCAAAACTGTTGAAGCCACCCATCTTGATACATCATTGCTTTCTATTCCCCTTGTCAGTGATCATTTCTAAAGTATTCCCTTAATGCACGGAGGTTCTGTGTAAATAATAAGAGAATATTTGTCAGAGCACAGATAAAACTCTTTTTTTCCATTTTCAGTGGCAATACTGATAATTCTTTCAGCAACCAAGGTCAAATGTGAACACAAGGTCAATACATGAATACATTCCTTCTTCTTCTTATTTAACAATTTTGAAACCAGATTATTGGTGTACCACCTTTGGCTGTCTGAATCAGTCATGCTCGAGTTTCAAATGGATGACACAGGGCACTTTAGGTTGGTAGAGCACATGCCGTTTGGAACAACCTCTATTTTTTTAATGCACCAGAGACATTTTCTGGAACCTTCTGACAGTGGAAGACTGGCGTTGTGTTTTCCACTGGCCAGTGGTCCAGTACCAAGGTTCCAGCTGTGTGGCTTTTACTGTCTGCTCACAGCTGTCACCAGCAGGGCTGCTGTATCCCCAATACGACACTAGTGGCACTATTCGTCCCTGACTGGTCACAATATTAGCACACATACGCACACGGCCACAAAGAGCAACACTGTTGCTGTGAATGGTTTTCACTAAAGGTTGGTTGCAATATATTATGTTAAACTACAGGAGCGTATGTAAGTGTGTTGAAAATGATTGTACCTGCTGGTTGTACTATGTAGTCATATACTATATGTATATGACTATACTTCATGGGAATGTTTCCTAGGTATACTCCATGGCTAGCTACAGTCAGCATTGTTGCTGTAGGGCATGGCTATTTCTTTCCGGGTTGTCTGGAGGCAGTTAAACTTCAGCCAGAACCCAGAGTTCTCTCGGGCTCCTTTGGGCCAGTTCTTGATTTTTGAATGTGTGGTAGAACAAGGCCCTAGGGGCCTTTATCTTGGGGGACAGGGGCCCACACAAGTTAAAGAGCAGCCCTTCCGTATGGCCTTTCTCTTAATTACAGTTATGCGAGATTTCACCTCAGAGACTGGGAATATAACAGCCATATGCTGCCCAAAGGCCGATCCACTTCAGTAAACAAGCTTTTGTTTTTACTTCCCTCCTCTTTTCCTTGGGAGTGGGTAATTAGAGACTCGGTCATCACAGGAACAATTACCATGTTAATGGGTTTGATAATGGCCTTCACGTGCTGGAGTGAGCATGGCGGTAGCGCCCCGAGCTGGTGTAGTCCTCTCCCAGTCTGCCTAATGCAGTTAATGCGTGTAATGGAAGCTCTATGACAAGATCTGCATACCTTATCCTCAAAGAGGAACGGCATTGAGCAACAATGTTTCTTTTACTGGTTCAAATATGGGTTCAATACTGGTTCAAGACCCTTTTTAGGTAAGAATCAGTGAATCGGGTGAATCAGGTGTCTCCCAGCATGCATTTGGTGCTGTTGTACTGTGTTCGTACTGATGCCCGTCTTGAGAGTCTTTCTACCACATGTATGCACAGACAAATTCACATAACCTTACAGTGAATAAGCAGTAATTGTACCACGAGAATAAAAGGGAGACCCTTGAACAAACATCAGGAAAAACCACACACATGATACCTCATACAGTCAACCCACACACAAAAAAATCTTTAATCCCCTTCTTCAGGGGTAAGTGGTCAAAACTTTAATATACTAAATTAAGGGGAGATGTGATGACCCAGATTTTTAATGTAAAAACATGTGGCCATCACCCAGAATGCTTTGTAAAAAGTCATGTGACCTATGACTTACATATTTAGAACACATACAGAGATAGATTGTAATATATTTATATATGTATTTTTTTTTGTTTCTGTTCTTGCAGCTGTCTTTTTTTTTATCTAGACCAGCCAGATACAATACCGATTACTATCATACAGTCACTTGGGGAATGACATTTTATGGTATAGTCCATTCTGTCTATAGGAGTCCACAGAATTATCCAGGCTCAGATGATCATTCTAACTAAAGCAATCGGTATTTGTATAGCTCTATTCAGATGTCTTTTTTATTGTTGTATAGACTGGTGCGATACTTGTCCATATTATCTCGTGTCTTCTGTGCAAAAGTCTCTGAAATTAGCCGACACATAGCAGGATCTCACCCAGGATCTCACTAGAACATTTATCATCTTAAATTGTCATCAAATTGTATGAAAAAGGAACTGCAAACAGAGACATATCCATCAGCCTCTCACCTTGGCATCACATAGAAAAATAACAAAAACGAAACGCAACGGAAAAAAAAACGTTTTTACGATGTATTCCCACAGAGTCATGAGGACAACCCAAGGCGGGGAGACAGTGGTTTCTGTATGTGAGTGTGAGTGTGTGTGTGTGTGTGTGTGTGTGTGTGTGTGTGTGTGTGTGTGTGTGTGTCTGAATGTGCATCTGCACATGGTCAAATCTATTGGAACAGTATGGTTCTGACTGTGTGATGGTGGTGCTTTTTGTTTTGTGTGTGTGTGTGTGTGTGTGTGTGTGTGTGTGTGAGAGAGAGAGAGAGAGAGAGAGAGAGTGTGTCACAGGTAGCAGCATCCTCCATTGGTACATGTTCAGGAATAAGGCACCGCTGCAATACCAGAAGGGACATAGCAACTGCCTCTCTGTCTCTTTCCCTGCCTCTATCTCTGTCTCTCTGTCTCACTCTCTCTGTCTCGCTCTCTCTGTCTCGCTCTCTTTCTTTCTTGTCTTTGTAGCTTCTATTCCTCTCTTAATCTTGGACATCAGGGGGAGGCAGAAGCCAGACTGTGCTTTCAAACAGAACACTGAACACTAATGTAATCTGGACAAAGACACACATGAGAAAAGTTTGTGCATGCGTATCTCCGTGTGTGTGAATCTACGAGTACTTCATGTTTGTGTAGGAGTATGAGCGTGTGTTCAGTTTGTTGTGTGTGAGAGTCTGTGTGCACATGTGGGGACGAATGTTATAGTTTGTAGTCAGGTGTGTGTGTGTGTGCGTGTATATGTATGTGCGTGTGTGTGTGTCCTTCACACTGTGCTTTCCAGCATCCACTCAGTGCTGCTGAACGTGCCCCTCCGGCTGGTGGGTGGTGAGACGTCTGCGTCGAGCTGTGTCGTGGACTTGTGTCGCCGGGTTCGTGCCCGGCGCGGGTAACTGTGGCTCTGGAATAGCGCGTAGTCCCCATCGAATGAGAAGCGATGCCTCGCTCGGGCTAGCTCGCCGGGCAGGAGACCCATGCCTGCCAGGCCCCCCTTGCTGTCCCTGGAGCGCGAGGGGCCGTCACCGCCCGCCGGGCCTATCAGGCACAGGGACATGGTGGAGCCCGTGGGGCTGCTGTCAGTCTGGGTGTCCTCCGAGGGCGGGCCGCCCAAGCTCGCCCGCCTGGATATCGCGGGGCCGGGGGTGGCCGGGACAACCTCGGAGGCACGGGTGGGCGATGGCGGTGGGACGTATGCTTTAACCTCCTCCCGCATCTCATTCTCCAGGCTGAGAAGCACCAGAGCGTGGCAGTCCGCTCCGGGCGAGGAGTCTCTCCGGCAGGCGCTCTCCTCCCCAGCTGGGGGCTGCAGCTTGGAAGAGGCGGAGGTGCCCGGCCGGCTCTGACTGCCCCCGGGCTGCGGGGGTGCCGGCACGACGTCGGAGGTCTTGGCCTTGCAGCCGTCGCTGCCGCCATACGCCTTGTAGCGGATCATGAGGATGACGATGAAGACGAGCACGGAGGCCACTATGACGCCGCCCAGGATGATGATCATCGTACCGCCCAGGAACTGACTGTGAACGAAGCGGCACTGGCCCGCCTCGGGCGCCGTGCGGAAGTGCACGCAGCCAACCACGCGCGTCGCTGTCAAGGACGTGATTCCGTCATCATACACCGCCAGCACACACAGCTCATAGTCCCGCCCGGCAGCCAGGTCGTTGATCCGGAAGCTCTTGCTCTCCGAGGGAATCATCCTGGAGGTACACAAAGAGAAAAAGTGTAACAAGTGGGTTCGTAAGTGAGTTTTTAGGGTTTATAAGACAAAATCCCAATGTGGCACCTTATTTTAAGTGGCGACATTCTCTTTGTTTAGAATAGTGTTGAACAATACATTTGATCTGTGTTTTATTATTTTACAACATGTCCAGACAGCTAAAACTGCTTTATATAGAAAGAGATAAAAATGTTGGATGGGGAACACCAGAAAGGAATGTAACACAAGACATCATTAGAATCATCACGCTCTTACCCCGCAACACTGTGGCTTTGTCCCTGAGCCTACGCAAAGCACGGCTGGGAATATCACTAGGGTTAGTCCCGCAAACTTTTCGCAAACTCTCCCAGCCTTTCAGCTGCTCACACATAGCGCGGTAGATTAAAACCGTTTTTACGGGCACGACTGCTCGTGAAGAAGGCGCGGGAGAAGGCAAAAATCAAACGCGGAGAAAGAAAGCACACAAGCTAGCAGACAGGGGTTTTGTTTAGCCCCCAAGCTAAGTCTTCTAATCCTTCTAACGGACACTCCTGATGTTCTGAGCCAGTTCTTGCTGCACGTGGCTGGTGAGCTCTGTAGCTCTCACACAGGGCTTTTCCTCAACCCACACTGAAATCTCACTGAGGGTCTTCTGTGTGTTTGTTTATTTGCGTTTATTTGTAATAGCTTTTACATCGCACAAAGAAACCAGGGTGCAGGTCTGTTTGTAATCCTGATACAGATGTTGGTTTCATCTTTTTAAGCCCCCAAGTGTGAGAGTGTGGCAGGAATTGTATTGTCACTCTCGGGAGCTGATGACGTATGAATCTCCAAAGCAGATGTCAAGGTGTCATGCTAAAAAAAGACCAGTGCTGGTTTGAGGGCACTTCTTATGATCAGAGGTCAGACGCTACTCTAAAATAGAGCGAAAGGCACAGAGGCCTCAGCTCAAGGCCTCCGGGGCCATGGAATGTGTCCACTGTTAATGTAAGAACACACTCCAGAAAAGCTTCACAGCAGAGGAGAAAAGCTTCACAGCAGAGGAGAAGAACTACTTTTTAAACCTTTTGACTGTGAAAAAAATCCCAGAGGGGGTAATGCTATTATATCTCAGTATAAATTTCTTTTTCAGCCTAAAATTTGACCTGAACAGTTTAATGAAGTCGCACCAGCTGAACTGCGTCCCCGCCCCCACAGTTCTGTAATAATGGCCATTGCAGTAAGTCTTCAATTAGTAGTTATATTTGTATTTATACTTGTGTTTCGATTAGTAATTATATTTCCTCCACAGAGCCCTCGCCATGCTCTCCCACACACATCCCTTAATGGTGGCGTTGAGAATGGCTGTGTTGAATGTTAATAGCCGTGCAGGTGGTTCAGGCACCATCAGGGAATCTTCTCATCCTCCCATGGAGAGGCACCGTTTCTCACTACTGTAGTGCACGTGCGGGCTGCTGTAGTGCATCTCAGGCCTCCAAGGTGTTCGCTGAGCGTAATCGTATTGCAAGTGCGCAGAGATGGTTCTGAACTGCTGTTTCCAACGTCTGCAGTGATTTGCTGGACTTTCGGGGCCAGCAGCAGGCTCTACTTTAACACTGGACGTTATATTGACCACTTTAAGCTTAGAGACATCACAACGGACTTGCTTTCTGTGCCTGCAAACACTTTGTGTATGATGTATAATCCATTTTCTTTTATATGATAATACAACTGCTGATCATACTTGGGATCTCCTTCCACATTAATGTCACCCCTGTGTAACATTATGAATAAACATATTCACAGATGATCAGAGGCTCCAACGGCACGGCCTATGTCGAGGTTCTTGTGATTAAAAGGTACGCTCACACCCGTTTCTGCTTCTGCCTGTCGCTTATATTTATGGGCGCTGAAACTGAAGTGCCTCACTGTCCTCGTGGCAATGCACGACTCCAGACATAAACGCAGGACACATAATGTGTTTGATGAAAAGCCTCTGTGATTAACGTCTATTCGCCTTTGTTTTTTTTTTTTTTGGTTTTTCTTTGTGTGCGTAGACGTTTAATGAGAGTGCACCTGTGTGTGGAGAGGTTGCTTCAAGTCCATATGTTGCTATTCTAATGAGAGGATCCATTTTGGGACCTAATTATTACGCACCGCCGGTAAGCGGTCAAGGATGTAAGGCGCATTACGTGTCGGAGAGGATGAGCAGCAAAGTTTATCGATCACAGAAATGCTTCCTAAATATCTGCTCATGCGATTTTATGGTCCTCTTCTTCATTTGTAAAAATGTCACGAGCCAAACACAGCTTCTGATTTTAGACAACACTCAAAGTTGCTATTTTAAGATATAGTCGTTTATCCTGATTACATACTTGACATATACCTTAGCATTGTACCATATGCCTGAACATATATTTTTGTCATGACTGGGAAACCCGTCTTTACTGCTGGTTTCCCATTTTCCAAACCCAAACATGTTATCATCTAATTAACCAGGCAGGACATCACTCCACGAGGGCACTGGATGCTTCCTGTTTAAGTTTCATTTTAGTCCTGCATTGTAAATTCCATTCACTACGACCAGATATTTGTCAGCATTTTCTCTGAGTACAGCCTTTCCAAGACTCAGTCTGTGCTGGTTTATAAGCAGCATGGGGTAATCACTACTTTTGGGTTTTTTGGGGTTTTTTTTTACCAACGATGTACGACGCTTCTGCTCCAAAAACGATTTAGTGGAGAAATTGTTCCAATACACCCGAGGCGACTGTGCTTGTTGTTTCATAACTTAAAAGCCTTTTGATGTTAGTTCTTCAAACACAGCATCATACATCCAAGCCTCAGCATGTGGACGGACGGGATTTGCTCATAATACTAAGTCCTGCTAAGCTTTAATGACAACCTAATGCGTGATCTAAGTTTGATCTAGTGTTTTTCCAAGCAGCTTTCGAGACAAAAGGCCCTGTGATTAGCAGCTGGACAGCTCTTACTAGACAAAGCGTTGTTTAGCGAGCTGCAGAAGCTCTCGAAGAGGCAATAAATGTCAAGAGCATTTTACTCCTCCATGATTGGACAAGCAACGTGGCTGAAACACTGCATAATTCAGTGTTTGCAGTGGCAGGAACACTGCGTTCCTATGACGGTGGTGGAGCAAATGCAGTGAATTTTGCTGAATCATGTAGCATGGGTTTTTACTGCTCCTGTAAATCAAAGCCTACGTCTGTACCTTCATGATGTAGCCTATGCTAACCCTTACATTTTAAATTCCACACCTCTGGCATTTGAAACTGCTGTAATCGGTTTAACATTGGTTGCTAATTTCTTCAACATTTAGCCAATCCCCCCCTTTCAATCCCACACCCTTGATCCAAAGCCCCTCCCAGCGAAGACAACATGCTTAACTCATAATCTACATTTCTATGTGCTGAGGGTGCACACATAATAAATAAATTTCTAATTATTATTAGAAAAGAATTGACATTTATTTGGCTTCTACTTGCTGAGGGCACACTGGTATTGCTTCCTAATAGATACTATCAGAGTCGTAGCCATCAGACACAGTTTTAGCTATAAGATGTAAGCATGTCATACATTAATCTCATACATTAATGCATGTCTACATTAATCTGTTCACGGTAAGAAATAAAATGTAGCCATGACAAATGGAACTTAAACTGTATGTAACATACACTTTGGGAGTCTGAGAAAGCAGGCTGGCCATGGCAGATTTGTTTGAGTTTGCATAGATGGAGAGAATGGCTGCATGTGCCTCAACACTTGTGTTAAATAACTAAAAAGTATGAATATATTACTGGTAGCCAGATTAATATGGAAGATATGCCATTATTATGAAATACACAATGGTGTACCTTACCTGTAGACCAGTGTGTCATCCAGGGTGCTATTATACTGGATCTGGTACATCCGGATCCCAGGGATGTGTCTCTCAGAAGGCCAGTGGATCATGGCTGAGTTGGAGGTCAGCTCGTCCACAACCACTCTCTTGTCCTGCAGCTTTGTGTCATTGTTTCCAGATTTGGTGGAGGTGGTGATGTCAGAGAGGCCCGGATCCGCCTCCCGCATGTGGCCGGTGTTGTTGACGAACAGCGGGAGCGGAATCATGCTCACATCTACGGCCGCGGTGGCGATGCCGGCTGCGTTGGAGGCAACGCAGTTGAAGGCGCCGCTGTCTTTCAGAGTGGTGATGAGGATGTCCAGCGTGCCGTTATCGTACAGGACAGTGCGGGAGTTGTTGTGTACCAGCTTGCCGTCAGGAGAGCGCCAGTGGATGGTGGGATCGGGGTCTCCCATGGCTTTACATTTGAGCGTGACTCCCTGGCCCTCCATCACATAGGGCTTAGTGGAGTGGTGCTTGATAATGAGTGGTGGCTCACAGATGAACTCCTCCTCCTGAATGGACCAGAAGTATTTGTCCATCAGGTGTTCAGGTGATGCACAGGTCTCCAGGTCGTCCTCCCTGGTCAGCCTTCTCAACCACAGAAGCTCGCAGTTGCAATGCAGAGGGTTTCCGCCGAAACTGACGGTCAACCGCGATGAGCTAGAAGAGCCCTTTGGGTCGGACAGCACCTGAGCGTGCTGGAAGAGGCTGTCGGGCGGTAGCTTCTGCAGGCGGTTAGACGTCATGTCCAAGCGAACTAGCTTAGTGAGCAACGTGAACGTTCCGGCTCCTACGTGGTCGATAAGGTTGTGGTCCAGCGTCAAAGTGTTTATGTTGGTCATCTTGGCAATGGCCTCCCATGGCAACGTCCTCAGGTTGTTGTAGGACAAGTCCAGGTCCTCGATGGTGGACACAAACTCCTCGAAAGCAGAATGGTCGATGTGGTGGATCTGGTTGTTGCCCAGGATGAGGTGCCGCAAGTTGACCAGACCTTTCAGCTGGTCGTTCCTTATCTCCGTCAGCCGGTTCCCATCCATGTGCAACGCCCTCAGAGCTCTTAGGCCCACGAAGGCGTGCGGTGCGATCTGGCTGATGGTATTCCGAGACAGCGTCAGGTGCACGAGACTGGTCATGTTGAGGAAGTCCTTCCTGCGGACGGCCGTGATGAAGTTGTCCGTGAGCCTCAGCTCAACAGTCTTGCGGTCGATGGTCGGAGGGACGAACAGCAGGCCGGTCTTGGCGCAGAGCAGGGTCAGGGTCGGGGAGATGGTCTGGCAGATGCAGCGGCCCGGGCAGTGCTGGCCACGAACCATAACTCCCAGTAGCATCAAGCACAACACGAACCTCTCCATGGTGTCTCAGCTTCCTGGTCCTGCGTACACACAACACAAACATGTAAAACATTCACCAGAACAAGAAGCTTTTGAATTCTCTGACTGCATTGTGTGTGTGTGTTCGGTGTTCTGTCCCATTTAAATGACAATGTAGTAAGAACAATGTGGTTATTTTGACAGTTTCATTAAATAGTTCTGTTAGATATAACAAATAGACAAGGATTTTTTCAATTTGTTTTATTTCAAGTAATTATATTGTACATAATAGGCAGAACTATGGAAGCACTTTTATATCTTTATCAATTATTTTGAGGAGCACTTGTTATAATGCAAACCACAAGTTAATATACAATAAAAAATTAACAGGTTGGAGACAGCATAATATACTACAAGACATATCTCTGAATGAATAAGAATCTCTAGTAGCTTTTGTGTGGACCCATTTACTGTGGACAATAAAGGGTCCTCATTTGCTTCCACTGAAATTCAAATTCTGAGAAAGTCACGTTTAAGCACCATTTCTGAGAAGATTATCTTTCACACAATTTGAAAACCCCACTTCATACTCATATGTTCACTAATAATAATAGCAAGGACTTAATTGAAGGTCTTTGGTCAGTGTACAGTGGCTCTGTCCTCTTCTGAATGTTTTTCATTACATTTATTGGGACAAAAATTGCTATTTTTGTGTTTTTATCTCCAATAAAGTACTTTGGTCTGTAAGCCGCACATTTAGCTGCTGTTGGTTAGCCCGGATGATTTGAAAATACAGTAACGAAAGTCGACAGGCATGACACAACCAGGCATGCCTCTCTGCTTTGTTTACAAACATGAAAAGGCTCCACAGAAAGCCAAATGTTTACTCCTGCCTGAAGCCGATCCATTGCCTTGTGAACGCAGTGTCGCTAAGTCAAAAGAACGTGCTTAAACATGGCCTGCGTGTCTTTAAATGTAACCGCATGAAGGCCCTGGATGTTCAGTAGGAGATAAAGTCCTCTGCACAGTGTCGCTTATTAAGTTCTACAGGATTTGAAAGTAATGAGTCTTTATGTTCTTGGCCAATTTCAGCTGTTTAATTGTGCGAAAGATTGTGGCCGTAAACCAAACGGGATATAAAACGTTTCAAATCGGCCGGGCCGCAGATTTGCCAGACTGTGATGTGGTTTGATGGCTCTTGTGTGTTGAGGGTGGTGTTCTCTCTGTCTGATCTCCATTCAGTCGTATTGATTTCTCTCCTCTCCTCTGGGCGCGTATTGCGGCGGTCAAAGGGAGGGAGAAGAATGAAATTCCGGGTTATGCTAACAAAGATCCTCTCAGCAATTTCAAGTTGCCCGGCTGCCAACTCAGGTCCTTTCTCTCCTCAGGTTAGCCACTCCAAGAAGGTTATCAGACCCTCCTCTGCTTAGTGGTGTCCATTAGGAACCCTAACTTGCCATGACTTGATGATCCTCTTACTGTGATCCCCGTGTGGGGTAGGTGCGCCTTGGTGACCCTCTGTGATCCCAGTGCGGGTTTGATGCTCCCTGGTGACCCTCTGTGGTCCCTGTGCGGGGCACACGCCCTAGTGCTGAGCTCTCTGACAGTGACATGCAGTTAATGGGTTGTGCTTCATCCCCTCTGATGGCACTGATCAGCAGCTCACATTGTGCCATTTTGTACTGTGGTGTTTTACACATTCGCTCAGGTAGAGCAGGAATACATTTGGAGAATTGATGGGTTTGCTCCTGGCCAAATACTTGTACAACCACCATTGTTTAAGTGTAGAGTAAGTCACTGAGACAGAGCGCGATAATGGCTATCAACTTGTTAAGAAAAATGCTTTAAATGGTATAAAAGAAACGGAAAGTGTTTGAAAGCCACCACGGCCTGTCAAGTCCTCTTGATATATTTTGTTGGATTGTTGCCATAGTGATTCTGCAAAATACTTCTTTATAGCAACAAAAATGTGAGTGATAAGAAAGAACTGTCACTTCTCATGAAATCACAACACAGATCTGACATGAATATGTGTCCATCCACAGAGAAATGGAGGATACCAAATTTCTGTCTCTCTGACTGGAAAGTGTATGACTACTCAGACTACTAAAAACAAATAAATAAGTAATATCAACCTCTTTTTACTTTTCTTTGACCATTAAACAAACTGAAGCTTGTTTGCTCTGGCTGCTTCAGGTTAACCAGATATCATAGTGTGACGATACTGATATTGGTAAAATATTATGAATATATATTTTCTCTTTTTCTGTGTCTGCTGTGATCATATGAAAAAAAGCAATTGCACCATGCAATGTCAGTACCATTACACACAAATAAATAAATAAATACATGAAACAAACACAACAATAACAACAATAAGAATGAATAATGATATTAACAATAATTAATATAATAATAATAATATATCTGCTCACACATCTACTACTACTATACATTTATTTATTTCTATATTTCAGGCATCACTGATCTTTCTCTGTCACTCATAGATCAGCCTGTTTGAAATGTCTGGACTACCCACTGTGCCCTTGAAGATATCCAATGTAAGGGAACTTGTACTGTCAATAGTAACTACTGTAGACTCCATTATCATATAAGAGAGAAATTCACAGCTCATAAATCTAGAGCATGTTCACCACAGATATACTGCTCCTACATCAGAACCGCGAGAGAGAACGTGACAATAATGGCATCAGGTCTTCATGCTCACCGAGCTCCTGCCATGCTCACGTGACTGCAGTGAAATGTGAGAGACGTACACGTGAGCTATGAGGAATGCCAGGAAAGTTAGGAGAACTGAAAGATTCTTAAAACTAAAGGCTACCATTTCACCATGCGCCCTCCAATCACACAGTGCCGATGCAGTTTCCATAGGGGACCTTTTTTTTTTAAAGCTGGATGTGGCATTGAAAGATCATTGGCAAAATGACACGAAAGAGGCATCCCTCTTTAAAATGGAGGTGATACACCTTTCCATTTGACATTTTAATACCTTGCATCACTGATTTATTGAGAAAGTAACTGAGCCATGCATTGTTTCTGTCTGCTGGAGTATTCTAATTAACACATTCTGTTGCAAGCTAAGTTTCATTTAGCCCAATTACCACAGAAAAGCAAATCTGCTTCCACAGACGTAGGTATAATAAAAGTATACAAGCATCGACATTTGGGGCTGCGCTGCCACCATGTTTGTAAGCGGTGCGTTTTGTCAATACGACTAACGGATAATCAGTTTCGCTTACATGTTAACATCCTCCCACTTTGGCAATGAGACTGGAACACTGGAGAGAGAATGGGGAGTTAACTAGGGCACATGGAGGGGGCAGACACCTGGAGTGTTTCCTGCACCCACCCCCAAGAAATCTCACTACTCATCTCCTTACAGCTCCAGTCGTGAAGAAAGAGAGAGAGAGAGAGAGAGAGAGAGAGAGAGAGAGAGAGAGAGAGAGAGAGAGAGACCGAGACATACAGAACTTTGTTTCCAAGGCAACTCTGTTGTCTGCTGAAAAATGTAGGCCTTTGAATTCCATTAAGACGGCAGAGAATTCGAAGTCTCAGTCTTGATGGAGATAAGGTAGGTACTGAATATTTACAAGCATGTTAACTAAGCTTTTAAAGACCATTAAAAGCCATGTGACTGCCTGGTCAAGTGTGACTGGTGGTGCATACTGATTACAGAGCTATTTGCTCCGTAGATGTCAGCCACCATCAAGTTTGGCAGAGGTGTTAATGGAAGAGGTGTTTTATGTCTTATGTTAAGATGCTGCTATCCTGTCACAAGCCTCAAAAGACAAAAAAATCACCTTGTTCTGAGTGGCTGTTGCTAGGTGATTGCATCACTCAAGCAGCAAGTGCTGCTTGTGAGTGAAACAGCAGCTCAACTGATGTGCTCTGCCTGTCTCCGCCCTGAGTATCATTACTCTCTCACTGTCTTAAGCACTCCCCTCTCTCCCTTTATGTTGTTGTAATGTAATGTTTTTGTAACATTGTTTTTTTTTTCATTGTTGCTGGTAATGATATTCAGTAGAGTACAATGATATTCAGTAGAGTAACAATTATATTCAGTAGTGTATAATAGTATTCAGTAGTGTAACAATGATATTCAGTAAAGTTTAATGATATTTAGTTGAGTAATAGTGATATTCAGTAGAGCTATAATGATATTCAGTAGTGAAATAATGAAATTCAGTAGAGTAATAACTCCCTGACCCTGTGGTATTCATTGTCCATGTTCAGTTTGTTTTTCCATTCTTCATAAAAAATTTTTTTAAGTATACTGCCATGAGAGAATAAATACCAATTAAATACAAAAAACACTGTTTGTGAACTGTTCACGGCCTTGCCATTATGAACGCCCAGGGCTTATGCACAATCGTTCACATACCCACTGCATTTTTCCTAACAGATGCACAGATGCCTAACCGTGCCAGAGGCCTCGCAAATGCCCTGGGGCACTGAATCACTACCTAGACTCTCCAGAGACATTCAATAAACACTACTTGTCCTTTTATTTTGGTAAAGAGTGTGACTTTGAATCCAGTGATTCAGACATTTTCTTTGCTTTGATAATTCTACTCAAAGCCATCAGAGAACATAAGCAAGTAAAAAAAAGGAACTTGTGGGACATTCCGAATTACTCACAGACTAACAGACTATTACAACTGGTCATTTAAAACTATAAATCACAGCAGTCACTATGGTGCAAGTTGGGCTTTCCCAGTTTAAGAGTCTAGAACACAAAGAATGTGGAAATGAGCTAACTGTGCAGGACTAGGCTTCATTTGGGCCAGACCTAATTATTTACAGCTAGCTGCAATTCAGGTCGAAAGCAGAGATGTGTGTGTGTGTGTGTGTGTGTGTGTGTGTGTGTGTGTGTGTGTGTGTGTGTGTGTGTGTGAGAGAGAGAGAGAGAGAGAGAGAGAGAGAGAGAGAGAGAGAGAGCTGTTTCTCATCACTACTACTTTAATTAGTATTGAAATCAGTTGGATACACAGGCTTCCTCACATCGGCCAAGGCTTCATTTAGCCCTTGGCAGGCTGTCGTTTTTTTTTTTTTTTTTTTTCCCTGTTGTTTATCTCATTTCAAAGTGCTACCTTGATGCTCAAACTCTACTGACGTGATTCCTTTTAAGTAATTGTTAAATAATAATAACGCATATTATGCATATCTTTTTTGTGTTATCTTTTTTTAATTAGTGACCTTTTGTCACAGGCATATAATGTGCCGGAAGAAAGCAGGAAGCAAATTCAAGGTTCCAAAATGGAGACTTTAATGAAAGGAAGGAAAATGAAACAGAGTATGAACATGCACTAATGGTAGCGATAGAAAGCTAACGTAACATTCACACCTGACTTGACACATGACCACGGTACCGAAATGGCCTACGAGGAGCCCAGAAAGAAAAGACGTAACCTAAAGACAGAACTAGCCCCAGGTGGTGTGGTGATGGGGGCCCAACACACACCACCTGTGGGAGTCATTACAACAAATCCCAACACACACCACCTGAGGGAGTCAAACACAATATCCTGTGGGAGGTGAGGTAGGAGTACATAGTAACAACAGTGCAACTATTACTCCTATTACCGTTACCACTGTTATTACTCATCATCCTCATCTTCATCATGAGGGTAACCATAAGGCATTCTAGTGTTTTAAGAAAAAAATGAAAAGACAGATGTGATTGGCGCAGGCAGGATGCAGGTAGAAGTCATACACACTTTAAATGGTTTTAATGAAAACAAAAGCGATGTTTGCTAAATACCGACATGTAGCAATTATGAAAAAAAAAAAAAAACGGCAGGGAGAGCAGAGCGTTGTGTATACACACCATGATACATGTGTTTATGTTGGGGGATTGTTATCCATCTATTAATATTAGTGCTTATAAGTAAGCTAAAGCATCTCTATCCAACTCTCTGACCACCTCACAGCGGTGGAAAAATGCACCACTGTTACTGATTAAATAAGCTGTTTCAACAGACTGCTCGGAACAAATGTGAGGTAAAATTAGTTTGAAGCTGTCAACTTGGGATAGTTATGTTTCTGAAGATGACTACAGCCAGAACTAGAACAAGTGCATGATTGCAAAAATGTAATACAGAATAAAAGTGAAACATTTTGTTGGAAGATGATTCATAAATTGTGAAATTTGGCAAAAACTGTATTCGGAACAATATATATATTTTCCATCCTTCAAAAACATCCTTGCTACTTCCTTTCTCAAGTGATAGATTTTGAGAGTTTTGAGGGCATCAGGTCCCTGATAGGAGGATAAATGTCTTTAAAGATTCTATCTGTCATAAACACTTCCACAAAAATCTCCAGAAAATAGACAAAAGGCCAAACGCCAAGGAAGTCTAGAAATCCAGTGCAGAAAGATAGAACCTTTGTGTCTACTGTTTTGTGGCCTCATGTTTGTTCGGGTTGCAGCCACTGTTGGCGCTGAAGAAAGCAAGCAGAGGTGAAGTGTGGTTCTTCTGACCTGCCAGGAGCATCAGATGATTAGAGGGAACAGCTAAACCAACACACGAGAACACAAGAACCTCTGAACCAACATGGCCTGGATAGCTGTACTGGATTAGAGGCCTTCTCTCTCTCTCTCTCTCTCTCTCTCTCTCTCTCTCTCTCTCTCTCTCTCTCTCTCTCTCTCTCTCTCTCTCTCTCTCTCTCTCTCTCTGTGTGTTTTTTGATCACTCAGCCTGAAAAAACAATCATTATTTTCCTTGAAAACAACAATGTTAATAAGTCAAGACTTCAATACTTAGTTAATGTGACACGTTTCATTTGACTCTTCACTTAGTCTGAATGGCATGCTTCATTGAGGATCTGTCTTTTGTACAAGAACATAGCAGAGCCTGAATATCGGTATCCCATCAGACAGATGTCGAATACACCGGAGGCTTTGTCAATAATAACAGATCCACTAGCACTTAGCACTGACTGCATAGCAGGTGGGCTGTAGAACACTGATTGCTCCAGGTACAAACAAGGAAATACAAATTTTATAAGTGCGGACAATCCCACCAGAAACCAGAATGAAGCTACAACATATTTGAAAGGTAATGAGTGGAAGCATCTGAAGGAAATGAGATAAGGTAAAAAGTATATTAGAGGAGGTGGACGTGAGAGAACCCGGGGCAGTTTAATGACAGTTATGGCTTTGGTGAGCTGTATTGTCATCTGTATTGCTTGTCTCAATGCTACAGTGTCTATGGTGATGATCGAGTTGTTGACTGGACTGAATACCCAGCTCTACCCTCACCATTGGCCCAAAGCTCACCAGTGGTGCACAAGCATACATTAAATAAAGAAAAACATCGTAATGGGATGCCATGCCAACTAATCCTCCAACTGCTTATCCATATTAAATATTATACGCATCGGTCTGTCTGCTACGAAACACGCAATCATTTCGTTTGATGCACTGTCAATCTGGCCGCACTCCCTAAGCCACTCAAGAGCTCCGACTTTAGGGATCAGTCCACACTGTGTTCTCTGCCTCAAGGTGCCACTCAATACACTTTAATTTCTGCTAAAGCACTATCAATAGTGGGCAGTGAGTAGCTCCTGTTCCGGAGGGGGAAAAAAACCTTCCTGAAATAGCAAATCACTGCAGGAATCGGCATCACACCAGATTCACATTATATTGGGCGGAGGCGGGCGTGGAGGTGGAGGCGGTGGAGGTGGGGCTCTACGTTAGGCGTTGTAATTAGCCAGATAAGTGAAGGAAAAGGCCAACCTTCGTGTCCCATTTACAGCAGAGAGGCGAAGGTGGCAAACTTGCGAGGCCGAACTTCTGCTGTGATTACACTGCCGTGTTCCGCTTGCATGACAATCAGGATCATGTAAAAAGCCATTGTGCTAAAACGCGACAATAGCATTCACGTCGTCCCATCAATTGAATCCGTGTCTTTTGCAATTGTGCTCATGTCGTCTCCTCTGTGGCGTTCATGGCTTGTAAATTGCACACAAGGAGAGTGGAACAGCTTGAGGCCTGTGTTGCAGAAGTTAAATAAAGTGGGGGTTTCCTGCTAAACTCTTCCCCTAGTTTGGTGAGCTTGGTCTTGATAATACGAGTGTCTCCATAATGTAAAAAAAAAGCTAAAGGCAGAACCTGATTTGGCTGGAAAACCATGAAAATCTCTGGCAATGAAACAAGGCTCAGAGTGGTAGTGATGTCCTGTCCACTTCTAAAGTTTCCGAGCGTTTTAAACTTTGATGCTTTCTTTTCTCGGAAGCGAAAAGAGGAAATTCCCTTTCCGTCCTCCAGCTAGTCAGGTAATGCAATCTCTCAAACTTGCTAGCCACCTTAAGCAATTTTAAACCAATTTATACTTTCTCTAGGCATTCTCTCTCTCTAACCATTCTTTTCTGTCTTTCTTTCTCCTTTTCCATAGGTGAAGCTGTATTTCATTTCATTTTTGGGTTTGCAGTGAGTGTTGGATGTGATGGTGGTAATGGTAAAATCTTTCAACATCTGTGTTCCCTAGTCTTCCACAAAAAAACCTCCACCATCTGACTACCACCGAGTCTCTTTGGAGATCAGTGTGTAATAATTTAAACATAGTTTAATGGTAAAGGTTGCATTGCACACATGTCATATATCATATGTCAATAAAGAACATGCCCTTAAGGTTTTGTGTAATGAAATAGACTATTGTAGAACCCTAGTTTTACTGACAAAGCAAAAACTCACTACTGTTAGATACTACTACACACTGAAATATCCAGTCTCCAGTCATGGGTAATAGAGTAGTGTAGTATTGTTGTAATGTTACATGGCCTGTGTAAAATGTATGAACACTAAGTGTTAAATCAGCACAGGACTTCTTGCTTGGTATTAAAAATGCATGATAGTTTATGGGAAATGCATGATCATTTATGATAAACACATGGACATTTATGGTGAATACAAGTCCTCAATATTTACCTGCTTACGTCCAAACAATGCGAGATAGGTGCAGGTGAACATTTAATGCATGAAGAACTGTAATACATTTATGTGACTCCACATTATAATCGATCAGTGCATTAGAAAGAACAAATTCTACTGCCCAGCCAAGTGTAAGCCTTAAGAATGTTCCTGCCCAATTTTATAGTGTCTTAATGCAAAAACAGGCTTCATTGTCAGAAGCTAACCATCCATTCAGCTTTATTTATGATTTACCTGCTAAACACACGCAGCACACTGGATACTTTACAAGATACCGGTGTCAGCAATCTATCAAACTACAGCGTCACTTTCATTAGTCAGTGTTAAGCATTTACATTATGGAATGCCATGTCAAGAGCTGAGCACCTTGTTGGCGCAGGGGAACAGAATTTATTAGCATATTACAAGACAATCAGTTGCACGATTCAACTGATTAGATATTGTGTTGAGACAATACAAATTATACTGTGAATAACAGAATGCAGCATAGGAAATACTACCTACTTATTGCCTATAGATGGATAGAGAGAGATAGGGAGAGAGAGAGAGAGAGAGAGAGAGAGATAGAGAATAGATGTAAATGAATTGTCATTGTGCACCCCACGGAGTTCTGACCCACAATGTGGTTGTGTTGTGTTGTTTACCCCACGTGTTTATGTTAATTCCCTCATTTGTACCCACACCTCCCTGTTAGATGTTACACGTTTCACATGCCTCTTGCTTGTCTTGCTAGTTAGAACAATTCCGTGTGTAGCTTGCATGTTGGTCAGGTGCATTCAGTGTAGGAATCACTACTCACTGCTCTCAGGGTGGGTTCATGATTTCTCTATGGTTGCTCCACTGTTCAGTTTAGTTTTATTAAATATCTCTCTGTGCTGGAACTGCTGTCTGTATCTTTACTCTCTTTACTCTTACGTGTCACGGATGCAACCCAGCGTCACAAGAAAGGTTTATTATCATCGCACAGCAGGAAAACAATATGTAAAGCGCTATGATTAACATAAATATTAACAGTCATAACTAAAAGAAATAAAGTATGACAGGTCTGGAGTAAAACAAGGGGGAAGTACGTGATCTTAAAACACCTAACTCCTCATTCCAGAAGCTCTAACTCAGGTCTTCTCACAGCTCTCACAGATCTCCTCCAATCACAGACCTGAATAAGCACTGAGCGTCTGGTGGAGGGCTGACGTGTGCATCGTGATGTCCCCACCCTCACCTCTGTGAGATCACACAGACATACAGCACTAAGGGTAGATGAGAACCTCACAGACCAGAGTTTGGCCTATAACACAAAAATATAATTATGACAAATTTAATTATTTAATTATATGTTAAATTAGCATTGTGAGCAATCATATTATTATAAAATAAAATGTGTTCGACAATGCATTAAATCAATTCAAAGTTAAATTATGTAATTTTCTTGGTGCCACCTCCCCTCTCCCCCCGGGCACACACACACACACACACACACACACACCTGCCCTGCTCCCAATCACCTGATTATTTACTGTTTGCACCTGTGCCTTATTTGCTACCTTGTTTTCTCCCTGAACTTAAAGCCCACAGGAACGTTTGCTCCTAATTCCTGTGTGCGATGGACACCCTGAGCCCCGAGTGACACTGCAACTCCGCCACGTCTGTGCTCTGCTCACCACAGTGCTTCCTTAAACACTGCATTCCCCCACTCTCCTCTCACTCCCCCCCTGCCCACGTCACTGGAGTAATCAGCTATGCTCCTGAATATGCTATTATAAAACTATACATCACTTTATACTTCTGAATTTTAAGTCATTTTTCTAATGCAGAAGAAAACAGCGTACTGAACTCCCGCAGAACACTGGCATTCTGTGAGGCCATCTGTCCAGTTGTCTGATGGAGATCAGATTCAGATCCTAAATTTGTTCAGACGTGTTTGGAGAAGCCTCTAAAGAGAAGTTTTGGTCCGAAATGCAGCCATTTTCACCCAAGAACTAAAATACCATTCATCTTCACACACACAGACTCACACTTTTTTGGAGTGTCTCTCTAACACATACAATTACTCCATTGTAATTAGCATTAAGCTTTATAGAGCCATTATACTGTTGTGAGTGTGGTGGAGGTACAGACTGTGAGGAAAGGATGTTAAATCATAATTTCAATATACTTGACATTCTTATGAAGTAAACTAATTAGGGAAATTTCTATAAACATTTTAACAAAAATGTACTCATGCATTTTAACTACTATAATAAACCAAACAAATGTGAGGGTTTTTTTTTTGCATTAAACAACTACTAATAATAATGACAATAATATTATAAACATTCATTTTAAACAACCAAAAGTAAAATTTAAAATGTAATGACTGTTTATTAACCTGTTTGTTACAAGTACATTTCTCATGTTACAGAAGCTGTTACAAGCGTCCTGTCATACAGCTGTGAGCTTGACTAACAGGACACATTCTACCTTTCAGCGTCTGTCTAAATACAGAGACGTTAGCTAAAGTGCTCAGACATTAGCAACAGACAGAACAAATATAAATGATTGACATAGTGAGGGAGGGGCAGTAGAGGGGGTTCAGTGGGGGGGGGGGGGGGGGGGGGGGGGTTGGGACACTGAAAATCTTAGCAAAAGATATATAGCAAAAAAGAGTGGGCTGCTGATGTGTGGACATGCAGGGGTATCTGGGGAGAGCATACAGTTGAGCGTGAGGAGACAGAGTGATGTCCAGACTGATCTCCCTGGTGGAGGGTCTGCTGCTACTCTGCTCTACCACTTTCCACTGGTTAACACATTTTCTCACAGTAGCTGCACAGAAGGTCCCCGAAGCCAGCAGGCCCTCAAAGCCCCTGCACTGTAATGTAGCTTGTTTCTCCAGACCTGTAAAGTTACTTTACAGCTTGTTTTCAGACAGAGCGAGGGACCGATGCGCTCAAGAATGGACAAACACACGTTAGTGCGTGGTATAATGGATAACTCTTGCCCGTTTTGCCAGAGACAATTAGGGTTTACGCTTCTCAGAGTACTACTGGTCCAGATGTTGCCCTATGTACAGATGAACCAGACCAGACATTTGGACACATTCCAAACATATACACCTACTTAGAAAGCACCGCTCTGACTGGAAACTAGAGTGCTCACACCACATAAACTCCTGAACAATAAATTAATTTAAAAGTTTTGGGTATTATTATTATTATTATTATTATTATTATTATTATTGGTTCATTGCAGTCCTTGTGGTCTACATGCAGAGAGAGTGTTCACTGTTTCAGTAGTAGGGCAGAGTAGTTCGTTAGTCATTAGAAAAGCTTTAAGCAGACAAAAATATAGCACTACAATCGCATTATAGGTCAACCCACATTTGTTTATCTTTTTCAGCTGTCTAAATTTTATGTTTTCTCATAAGTGAATTTCGTTCACCAAACTGAGCTAACGCACTTCAAGTCTCACATCAAAAATAGTGTCACCTCTCCAACCGTGTGTGAGAGTTCAGAGTCACGCTTGCTCTACCCACCTCTCATAACTGTGACGCTTTGGGGAACTGAGCCCTGGCCTCAACTCCAGATGAAGAGTTTTGACCGGCTTCAGCCTCCTCATGCGTCAGAGGAGAGCTAACACGCTTGTCAGTCTCTGTATCATAACATGGCTGCCAGTATTTGAATCATAACATGGTTGCCAGTATTTGCATTATAACATGACTGGCAGTATTTGACCACAGTTTACTTCTTCTGCCTATATTATTAAAGTCATAATGGTGAATGAGAATTGGAACAAAATCACAGGATTTTATGACCAGATTTTTTGTTTGTTTGTTTTGTGATCAATGGTTGGCTTTGTGGTCTACATTTTTTAGGATTTATTATTCATATAAAAGAATGTAGATATTGTTTAGAATGTGAAGAAATGTTAAAAGTCTAGAGATTCTGCACTGAAGATCAAGCAGATGGATATGCCATCATGCCCAAAAAGAAAGAGAGAGAGAGAGAGAGAGCGAGGGACAGAGAGGAAAAGAGAGAGAGAGAGAGGGACAGAGAGGAAAAGACACACAGAGAGAGAGAGAGAGAGAGAGAGAGAGAGAGAGAGAGACACTGAGCGTGTTGAGAGAGTGTTGGACTGTGTGTGTGTATATTCTTCTGCTTTACCTGTGCTAGACTGTGTATGTGTTTTGCTCTTTTACCTGTGCTGGACTCTGTGTGTGTGTGTGTGTGTGTGTGTGTGTGTGTGTGTGTGTGTGTGTGTGTGTTCAGCTGGTTTACCTGTGCTAGAATGTGTGTGCGTGTGTGTGTGTGTGTGTGTGTGTGTGTGTGTGTGTGTGTGTGTATGTGTGTGTGTGTGTGTGTGTGTGTGTGTGTGTGTGTGTGTGTGTGTGTGTGTGTTCAGCTGGTTTACCTGTGCTAGAATGTGTGTGCGTGTGTGTGTGTACTGCTCTTTCACCTGTGCTGGGCTCTAATAAACTGCTTGATGTTCCGGCCTGGGTGACCTGTCATCTTCTCTGGCCTGTCCCATTTAAAGAATGAAAATTGTATTTTCTTTAACATACAAAATTATTGTTTAATTTCATACAAAGTAAATTGTTATGAAAATCTCTTATAAAACCAACTGATATCACAACTATAGATTTGTAAGAACTTGCATGACCCAACTTAGATGAAAAGTTTCGACTGCTTAAAGGTTAAGATGAGTGTCAGATTTTGAATTCTTATGTCTTCATTCATGCATAATACAGTGACCTCTCTGTTACTGTTATGCTTTTTGAATTTTCAGTCAGATGAAGTTCTGTAAAATGTATGCAGCTATGGTGCAAAACCTATAATACCATCTTAGTAGATGCTTAAATTAACTATACTCTACCGGAGGACAGAACAAATACCATAAAGCCATCATTTAGCACCACCATATAAATTTTATTTTATTATATTTTGACAGCACATGCACAAGTATGTTCACATATACGAAACCAACCTGCATCACCACATTTGACAAGCTGGCCCATGTCTAAACATCTCTGCCTAAGTCTCCATAGACCAGATCAGCATTTAATGCTCTGGTCTCTTTATTTTGAAGCTCAATACATAATGTACGTTTCCTCTGAGAGCCCTAACGCTGGATTCATAGCACACTACAAACTAATGATTTGGAAAACAGAAGCACAAGGGCAATCGAGGGAGGTATTTATAAGCAATGGCCTATGGGAAAACTCTGGTGTTGACGTCACGGTTCTCGGTCCTGGGGTGTACTGCTGGTGCGGTCCAATGCAGTCTGTCTGCCCTGACCCAGAACCGCATGTGAGGATCCTGAATAGCACAGTCTGCCCCAGCATGACCCGAATCAAACGCTCAAATGTGGGAAGATTTTTACAGCCAATTGCCACGCTGTTTGCCACTTAGAACGAAAATCTAGTCTCATTTATTTTAACTCTGTAACTAGGCTCTAGAATTTGTTGTTTTTACATAGAATTTTCTAAGAATGGTATTACATGTTTGACCTTAATAGTATTACAACACACCTGGCGAAGTCATACCTCAGATGATTAAATCAGGTCTGGCTTTTACGGATCTGTTTGTGTGTTTGTGTCTTGTTATTTCTTGCCTTTCATCGACTGTGCATTACACAACAGTATAATGGAAATGAAACCTTGATTTTGGAATTCCTGTTCTGTATCTTTGTGACAGTTCGGGCCGGTGGAGACCAGCCGTGACCGCAAACCGTGCAGGATGTGCGGTTGAACGCGGTGCTGTCAGAACCTTTGCTGCGATACCCAAACAGTAATAAAGTTGGTTTTACCAAGCGCAGGGAGCTCTGTAATCACTCTAATGATGTTTGCACACCAAGGGCTGGATTTGCCAGAATAACCGAAACAGCTCAGTGACCCTGGAGTCTCTGCAGACCAAATTAACAGCAGATCATGATGTAACTTGGCTTGGCTCGGTTGCTAGGTCACAATCCCTCCATGTCACACAAGGAACTAAATGGGACATGTGCTGCGAAGTTTGCCAACAGAACCAGAGAGATTTCTTCTTGGATCTTCTCAGATCTTCTCAGAAGGACCAGTCCTGTTCCTCAACAAATCAGCTCTTCCAGGTGCTGCTCTTTGGTGTGTAAAATGCCATCTGCGTCTTGGACCTCCTGAAGACTTCTGTAGCCCGTCCTGCACGTCTCGCAAAACGGCGCCTATCAGAATCTGCAGGCACTGCGGCTCTTCCTCCAGGGTCGGGCTCTGCTCCGGAAGACAGATCCGTCTCCCGAGGTCTCCCTCGGGGTGACTTCTTTAAAGTATTGGCTAGAGACTACAGAGACAAACAGACAGGGATCAGACGAACGCTGCCGTACATGTCCCAGAAACGGAGACAAAAGGCATAGAGACAGCTGCATATGGTAAGTAGGAAAGCTCACGGATCCCCAGTCTGTGGCCCGACCGGAGCCAGCACGGACTGGCTGTCCATCAGACGGAGATGAGAAGGTAAGCTGCACAAGACGATACTATCACTTCTGTGTGAGTGTGAGTGTATGTGTGTGTGTGTGTGTGTGTGTGTGTGTGAGGCATTACCAAAAAAATATAAGGTAAGGATGTAGTTTACTGCACAGATCAACTCAAACCCGCAGTGTGGTAACAATAGATAATCCATTACGTAATGTCTGTGATTATGTGTATTAGCGATTGCATCGTAATTAGGGTCAGTGGCCATTGTCTTTTCTTCTTTTCTTTACTGTGAGTAATCTGATATATGCAGGGTGGAGGTGTAGGTGGTGGAGAAGCTGGTGAAGGGTGTCTGAAGCCGTCGTCCCTGATGGAAACTTTAATGGAAGGTCACGGTCGAACAAAATGGCAAAGCCGTGCATGGACAGGCCCTTAATGACGGAGCACGAATCAGAGATTTGGCTTCCATGTACTGGCGTATGAGCAGATCTACTTAAGAATCACTGAAGTGTCATGGCAAAGATATCAGTTCAACACTGGTGTGGATTAAATGGAATTGCCTCTGTTTCTTTCATTCTTTTCCCTCTGCCTTCTTTCTTTGCCATTCAGTCACTCTCTCTGTCTCTTCTGCTCTCTACCTTTCTCTCTCTCACTCACTCACTCTGTCTCCATCTTTCTCTTTGACTGCCCATGAATTTACATGATTTTATGAATATTCTATTACGCAGTAGGTTCTGTCTGCCGTGTTACCATAAGGAGCAAATAATTATACTTAATGATGATTATTGATATGCTGTTAAGTCGTAGGCAATTAGCAATTTTCACAAGCAAGATTATTTTTTGTACTATTCATGAAAAAGATGAGAGGCTTCCCACGAGACTCATTTAGCCAAAAAAGTATTGACTAATTTATAATTCCACTACTTATAAATTTGTAATACATCATCAACAGTCTTATGAAATATAATACATTTACACCATTTATTTTCCATTTGGCACAATATAATAATAACATTATAATTCATTAATCATTTAATAACTAAATGATGACTTTTATTGTTTTAAGGTTAAAAGGTCTAGATGGGAGAGAGTGCTATACTGCTGTAGATAAGAGAAATCCAGCTAAAGTTCTCTCTTAAACTCTCAGTAAAGAGAGATAATAGTAGTGCAGGGTTTAAGAAGCGCTCTGGAGTTCTGCAGATTCACTCCCCAGGGTGGGGGAAACAGTCCAAGCTGTGGGGGGGTTTCTGGGAGGGAGGGGTTGTGTGGAGCAGGGCAGAGTGGTGAAGAGACCCTGTACGATGGGAGTGGAAGAGGACCGGAGTTGTATGGAATGGGAGTGAGAGGTCGTGTGGGGTTAGAGTGGGCGGGGCAGGGCTGTGGGTGGGGTCTGTTTGAGAAGCTTTAGGTGTGGACACAAAGAGTTCAGACAGCAAGAGGCTTTTAGAAAACCTCCCAGCTATGAGGAGGTAACGGGTGAAGAAACTCAACACTCCACCGCAGTGCAAAGATCAAGCAATAGATTCTTTCTCTCTGACACACAGACACACACAGCCTCTCTCTCACTCTCCTCCACAGACTCCTCTTCTCTCTACCTCTCCCTCACACACAACCAGACTCTTTCTTTCTCTGACTTCCTATCCCTCAAAGGCTATTTATATTTTTACACGCTCTTTCTCTCTTGCACACACACACTCCCTTACACAGATCTTTTTCTCTATCTCCCAGATGCATGCACAGACACTTATTATCCCTTTCGCTATTTTTCTTCGTCAACACACAGTACGTTCTCTCTCTCTCTCTCTTTCTCTCTCTCTCTCTCTCTTTCTCTCTCTCTCTCTCTCCGAGTCTGTGTCACACGCAGACAAGCTCTGGCGCAGTAATAGAATCACTTGACAGTACCTGTCTTACACTCTCCCAAATGTTCTGCACGGGACTATGGGCTTGGGTAAGGGCAACTATCTCTGCTCTGCTACGCTCCACTTCTCACTTCTAAAAGATCTATGAAACATCAGAAAAGTCACAGAGACCTATTGCTGAAAGCAGCACCTGTGCTAGTCATAAAATAATCAATCCCTCGCAGGATCATTGGATTCATTCTGACTGGTTAATACCAGGAGACACTTCATAGAATCAATGAAAGCCCTTCCCCAAACATCACTGATTTAGTGGCATCACGAGCAGACAGTCTGAGCAGCCGAGGCTAGACTGTATTTAACCACTGTGACCTATAGGCAAGTGTCTGTGGGCCAACAGCAAACAGCAAATTCTTTTCCTTATAATTGAAGTGGTCACCATGGGGCCTTCACCATCTTCCGCAGTCTCTGTGCAACAACTGCACCCGTGCTCTGGAAAACAAGGGCGGCGGTGAGATGATGCGAAATGGGCTGCATTCCAATCGAATGTTTGCTCACTTGCTCTTGCCCTGTGAAGTGAGTCCCTAAGTGAGCTTGGGGGGAGTTGTTTGTGTGTGTGTGTACAGGCAGGCGCCTGTGTGTGTGTCTGCATGTGTGTGTGCATGTAAAAATTAATTTAAAGATGATGTGCATCCTCTGATTAACAGGAATTAAGTGTTTTAGCCATGCTACAAATCAAGGCTAGTTGCTAATCAACTATCTAAACATGCCAACCCTTTTGAATGGCGGTGGGCATTGACACAGGGAGTTGTGGGAGCAAAGCCACACCTCCTGTGTGCTACATCACCTTACCGCCATACCCAACATATACCACACCTGTAGGCAAAAACCGCTTAAATCAAATCTGCTAGCAAACAGCCAGTTTGCACAATCTCATCTGCATAATACCAACTGTGCCCAACTGGGATTCAGTCACTTTTAGTGATCCTATCATTTCTGGATGAAGAATCACTTTATGGACTCAGCTGCAGATATCAGGGTAGTTACGCTGTTCATGACTTCAGAGGCTGACAAAAGAATTTCAGTTAATTATGTGGAATTTCTATGACCACAAGTTTTTTGAGACGGCGGGTAAAGCAGTTTATTGAACTCAGAGAACTTTTAAGTATTTCGTAACTTACAGGCCCTTCACCCTTTTGGGGGGCTCTCTGCTCCAGGAACACCACACAATGGCTGCCCATGCGCTCTGACCACAGCTCACAGTTGGCATACATGTAGAGGAATGTTTCATTGTACTGTACACACATGTATATGTATATATGACCAAAGTAAGGCATTCCACATGGCCAGACCTTTAAGGGACGAGACAATCATGATGGAATTGTTCATTGTTCATATATGGAGACAAGTGTCTCACAATCCTGCCTCATCCGGTGCTCCATTAGCATTCTGGAGAAGTGTGGCTCAAATTGCAGGACTCGTTGCTTAATCAGGCAGGCTGTAGGTAATGGTAATATTGGACTGGGTATATAGAACAGAATGTTTCTGGTATGTAAGAGTGCTTACATGTTATTTCCACCTAATCATATTTCTTGGGGCGCAAAAGACCAGGTGTCCAAAACGAGTCTGATCCCGGAACCCGCGGTGATTCTATTTCCAGTTTTCATAATGTTCGTCTCAGGGTCAGTAATCATACACATGTGGCATGCGGCATTTCTGAAAGAAACCGCATATGTAAGTAATGCAGTTCAACAGCACCAGCCAAGTTTCTCTATATGAATAATGCACTAAGCTTTTATGTTATTCCTGTCAGAGAAGTGTAAATACTTCATGAGTGCACACTTTCCACCTACATTTCAGTGGCATTTTGGATGAGCAATAAAGATTAAAGCAGTTTGAATTCAATTTAGGAGGGAGGATGCCCGCGGTGCACAGAGTGCCACAGCAGAACTAGATGTCAAAGAACCAATTCTGGAGCGCAGGCTTGCTGGACCAATAGGATACAATCGCCAATTACCACCAACCAATAAGGACACTGCGTTCGTATGATCAAAACGGAAATTGTACATCAGTGAGTTCCAATTCAAACAAAGTTGAATTCAAGAACATTTTTTATACATTTCTCTTTCAACCTCCAATTACTTCTGGCTGTTTATATTTCGTGTAATCATTCAAGGTAAAACAAAAGCTCATACACATAAACATGTACACATATATACAAAAACAAACACATATACATACCCTAAAAAAACAAACACATACACACACCCCAAAACAAATAAATACATTCATACCCCAAAACAAACAAACATAAATGTCCGCAGAAGAATGGGGTTCTCCCAAGCTAAAGACAATAAGCTAAATTAAGTGATCTGATTACTATATTGTAATCCTACCAGTGAGATTAGCCAAATATCCAGTTCCAACTTTGTGTTGGAGCTACAGAACGTAATTTGTGTAATTCGAAGGTGTAGAAATGATTAAGCATCAGGTTTTGTTTACAAAGTTGAAATTGGTCCACTGGATGCTTCCACTAGTCTGATTCCCCCTGCTGGGAAATGAAGTGAAATCACGCAGAAGAAGATGATGGTGTTATCACATTCCCAAGAGGCCACGTCCTTGTAACATGCCATAAAATGGGGCTCAGGACAGGTTGCATAACCTGCACTACGTGTTGCCAAGCGACTCCAGGACAAAAGCAAACTGACTAATTAGCCAGCAAATCAGCAGATCGAAGTAATGGATCCAGCACGGAGAGTATTCCTGTCTCCTCTGGCGAGCGGCATTATCAGCGTGCCGGCCGTAAACACCGCAGAGCTCCTGCATGCAGAGAAGCACCCACGTGGGGCAAAACAGCCTCCACCTCTTATAGTGGACCTCAAGGGTGTGGGGAGACAGGTGTAGAGAGACAGGTGTGGGGAGACAGGTGTGGAGAGACAGGTAGAAGTGAAGTGTGTCTGTGAGTGAAAAACACTCACCAGAGATGAAGGCTCTTCCTTTGAAACTCATCTCAAGCAAGCATCCTGTGTTCTCTTGGGGAATTCTGGGTAATAAGATCAATGCGACCTGAATAAAAATAAAAATAGAGGAGGGAGTAGAGTGGGGAGGGGGAGGGGGGAGTGGGGGAGAGATTAATGTACAACACTAAGAATGTTTGCAATTGTCACATTTAGGTGCATCTCAAACTCGATCCAATACAGAGTCATTATTTATTTTTCTACCGAGTAGGTGTTTTGTTGTAGCTCCGCCTTTTTTTGTGCATGGTTTATTTGCTTATTACAATGCAGAGTTAATTCTATTACCTGTTATCACACAAAAGAACACCAGATTCTACATTCTAATTCCGTTCTTCGAAAAGCAGCACGCAAGACGGTCACATAGTACGCAGAAGAGAAGAGCAGAGGGATGCAAACAAATTATTCAGAACTCAGTACAAATGATTCAGTACAAATCATTCAGTAACACTTTGCTGAAGACTATTGCACCATTGCTTTGAAGCCTGAAGGCAAAGGAGCACTGCTTATCTAACATCCCATAATAGAAAACATCGTAATGAAACAACACAATAATGGAAGCAAGGCAAAGCGCCATCAGTCTCCATGACACAACCGCCGCTTTTCCCAACGTCAAAATTTCATCACTGTGCCACTCCAGCAGGAGGGGGTGCAGGATATGAAAGTGAAATAGGATGAAAAATTACAATTATTATTTTGAGTTATAATAAGTGTTTTGAGTTTAGGGTATAGGGTAACAGATTTCACACAAATTATTTTCTTGTCACATGGCAAAGGAATCCGTGCCTCAGCAATACGAATGCAAATATGAATATTGTTTTGTTGTTATGCAAGCATATCGAGATTTAATGTGTATGTGCAGTTCCATGCCAAAGCTTTGTTACACATAGGTACAAGATCGTAACATTTACATATGCATAATTTACATGTACAATTTACATATATTATTATGCAAGTATACAAATACATGTCATTCAAACACATTCGAGAAAAGAGGTCCAGAGGTAAACTGGTGACCCTGGAGGTCTGGGGCTCAGGTAATAAGCACTGAGTACAGACATGGCAAACTACAGCACTCTGCAAATATACAAGTGCCCAGTATAGACGTACATCATTGTACACTTCCAAACACCATCCAAACACCATCCACAGCAAAGGATGCAGTGCAAACAGCACAATGTTAGCAACTATAACAGCTGTTTCACGGAGTTGCATAGTTAATCAAGCTGTGGTGTCAACAAGTGTGTTTGTGTGTGTGTGTGTGTGTGTGTGTGAGTATTTTGAGGAGTATGTTGGGTTGATATTGAAAGAGGAGACATGGCTGACCTAAGATGCTAGTTACCTGGTTCAGGAGGTTGATGACTCTAGGCTAGCCCGGCTCCTCAGTGCTCAGTAGTGCTGCGGGTTATGAATGGCATTCTGGAGCCCATGATAGCAAAGTGCCGTTGATGGGACTAATTGTCACTGAAGGCGATGGCGTCCATGGGTGAAGAGCATGCTTTGTGAGGAGAACATTTCTCACCTGTTTTGAGGAGAACGGATGAGATGGACCAGGGACTGAGTAGACAAGGTCCACTGAGTTCTCTGTCACTCACGCTCTCTTCTATCTCTCTCTCTCTCTCACTCTCTCTGTCTCACTCTTTCTGTCTCCCTCTGTCGCTCTCTTTCTGTCTCTCTCACATTCACTCTGTCTCTCTCACTCACTCTGTCTCTCTCTGTGCTCTTTCTGTCTGTTTCTCTCTCTTTCTCACAACACCTCTCCATCCCTCTTGTCTCTTCCTCTCCTCCACTCCCCTCTCCTCTCAACCAGCTGGGTGAATCCCAAACCCAACATGAATTTGTAATTCCGAGTACAATCCCAAAGTGTGTCACCCAGGCAATTCATCCAGGCAATGCAAAATTCATACAGCGATATGTAAAGCCCCCTCAGTCTCCTGCTTCACGCCTCCTGAGTGTACGAACCAGCACTCCGTCCCCGGCCAGAGAAACACGCAGCGGAGAAATGAATGAGAACTGCACGAAATACCGACTTTCTTTGTTCTGATTTGATACTTAGCATTCTTTCTTTGAACAATGTGCGCGTTTGTTTAGGAACGGAGGCACGTTTCCAAGCATGCCTGCTTTTAGGACCACCGAGAAAGACAACGGCGCACAGAGTGAAAATACCTGTTTGGTTCATGTTGATTTATATTACTGATTGGTGTTAAAACGCACCCAAATAAGCCCTTTTAGAGCAGCAACTACACAGGCCTCTTCTGAGCATCCTCTAATGTACTGTAGCCTCTCTGTGAGTTCTCCACCATCACCCTTCATCCTTCCCTCGGCGTGCTGCCTGTAGTCTGACGAATGCTGTGGTGGAACGCTCCTCCCTTTCGGGGGAGGACAGATAGTGTTTGGGAGGCACAGCTGCCTCTGGCCTGCGCTGACAGGCGAGAGTCGCGGGGTTCAGAGCTGTCCGTCAAGCGTCTTCTCCCGCCAGGTGTCTGATCTGGAACACCAGCCAGTTCCACCCTGCACCGGTGCATCTGTTTCCCTCGCTTTCATCCGAGAGAAGAAAAATAACAACAACAAGGGGAAAAAAGGCACTCAGCAGGGCTGGAACGCGTGGAGCGCAGAACCCTGAAGCTCTGACTGGTCTGCGTGCGATACTACAGCACGACGGGGAGCCGAACAGAGATCTGCGTTCGAAGCGTCTGATAATCGTGATCTCTGTCTCGGTAGCGGCGTGCGTTGGTGGTTTTCAAGAGGCGGCCTGACGCCACGTCCCCCTACACTCCGAAGGGGGACGGCGGTGTACACACGCCGAGCGAGATTACAGGCGCGGGAACACGCGGCGAACGCCGGGATACGGGGTGTTGCGTCAGGCTCTTCGCTTACATATCGCTCAATTATGCATGAGGCGGAGTTAGCGTGATGGACGGTAGCCTTGGATACGCGCGGCCGCATCTCTCCACAACATTAGAGGGCATTAGCGTGCAGCCGGAAGGCGAGGCTGTAGATCTTTTACAAAGAGGAATCACACCACTCTGTTGCAATTAAGTGGATACTTCAGCGCAAGATACTAAAATCAGTGGTGATCCTGGACAGCCATAAACAGAGTGCCGTAAGTGAAGAGAAGCTCCAGTCATTAGCAAAATAACATGCCATGAACTGGGTTAAACTCAGTTTTTATTGCCTTTAGTAATATCAGGATTTTATTTATTTTTTCTTTGGATTAGTGTTTGATGAAAATAGGAGCTTACTAAAGCCCAGACAGAGATTCTTTTATTTTAATCTGCTTGGTAAGTTTAAAGCTGAAATATAATATATTTATTTAAAAGATTTTTTTTTATTATTGTTGTTGATGATGACATAGAGTGCAAGTAAATTGTGGTTTGCGTGTTTAGATCTGAACTAAGGTGTGATGGTACCACCATGCCAGCGACCTTTAGTTTATGTTGTGCTTTTTTCTGTTGCAAATGTTGAGTGGTTTGATGGTGTGCCACACCCCTCACACGTTTTATAACTCTGTTTTGTTTGCAGGATCGATCGTAAATCACTGATGTCATGTTGGATTTCTTTAGTTCCTATAAGTGCTCCGTTTATCTTCATTTGCTGACTCTCCTTTGCTTCCTGCCTGTCTGCACATTCTTCACCTGTGACATCTGGGGGCAAGGGTCAACTTAGGACTTAGGCAACCGGAGCACTAATGGCAGAGCATAGCGTGGCTTCCTCAAAACGCTGAATGACTGCAGCTCTCTCCAGTGGTTTTGTACTGTAGGTGTACTGCTGGTGTCTCAATGTTGCAGACCGTAATAACCCGATGCAAAAATAGAACAGCAGCTCAGGTTGAGCGTTTGAAAAGTGCGTGGCATGTGCTGATGATAGGAGAGCTCCTAATTATAGCATTTTCCAGACCAACTGTATAGCTGAGACCACTATTCATGTGTGTGTGTGTGTGTGTGTGTGTGTGTGTGTGTGTGTGTGTGTGTGTGGTTGTGTATTATAGGGTTGGGGGGGACTATATTTATCCCCCTTAGTAAGTGGTGAGCTCGACATCCCTCCTCACCTCCTACCTGCTGGTAGCAACGGAAACAAGCAGTTGGCATAGTGGCAGGAGTGTCTACCTGCATAGCAACCTGGGCTAGCAACACTCACACACACACACACACACACACACACACACACACACACCTGGTCTAGTGAGATAACTCTGAGGTCAACAGAGGAAGAGGCAGGTACATTTTTATCTCCACAAGTGTCTGCCTCATCTTATCAAAGCTGTCTCTGTCCTCTAGTCCACTGTCCCTCCTTTACTTTCATCTCTCCATCCTCTTTTTCCTCTCTCTCTCTCTCTCTCTCTTTATCCCTCTCTGTCATTCTGTCTTTCCTTGCTGTTTGTCTCTGTTTGTCTCTCTGTCCAGGAGCCATTGTGTGATATAAGAAGCTTCAAAACCATGAATTACCAACACACACACTCTCACACACACTCACACACACTCTCTCTTACACACACACACACATACACACACACACACACACACACACACACATACACACAAACACACATACAGACACACACTTACACAGACATAAAGACACACACACACACACACACACACACACACCCACACACACACACACACTCACACACAAACACACACAGACCTGAACATCTGTAAAGCTTCTTTGTGGTAAAAAATAGCATTATATAAATATGTTTGACTTTAACACAAACACACACAGACAAACACACACTTCAGAATAATAAATAAATCCTTTGCACCAAACTGTGCATTGTCATTCTGCCTTGCCTGCCATTAAACCTTTCAGTTTTGGTGTGAATACACACCTGGAAATATGCACACACACACACATGTAGCAGCGCATCATTACTGCGGTCCAGGATATGAACAGACTCAGCATTTCATCTGCCTTGGGGCAAAGGTGTACTCAGGCAATATCACACCGGGGAGCCCGGCGAGATTAAGGTGGATTTACGGTGCCGTCCTGAGGGAAGAGTTTGGTGCGGAGGCATTCTCGGGGCGTGCTGGTGGGGTTGGTGGAGGTGTCATTGGTAACACCGTCTGTATGTTCCACATTTACATTTGTGTCTCATTCAGTACAGAGACACGACCTGCCAGTGAGGCATGATAGCTAGTGGGGATATAGTATTGAAACCTCCATAAACCCCTATTACCCCCCCCCCCCCCCACATCCCTGCTCTGTGGCCCCTCCCCCCACATCTCTGTTCTCTGGCCCCTCCCCTCACATCTCTGCCCTCTGGCCCCTCCCCTCACATCTCTGCCCTCTGGCCCCTCCCCTCACATCTCTGGCCCCTCCCCCTCTTCTCCACCATCAGTCTCACTCTCCTCCGTCCCCATCTAAGGTCAGAACTTCACCTCCTTTAGTTTGGGTCACTCCTGACTCACTCACCGGGCTCCTAGACAGAGACGGGGACGGTGCAGAAGCAGAAGACCATGACCGAGTGGACGTCTTTCATCAGACCGGTGGATGAAAGCGTGGTAGTGCCACTCCGAGCAGAGGAGTGCTCCTGGCAGTACTCACCGCCCCACAAAGGCCAGCGGGTCCCGTTCGCCCTGGACAAGCCACAAACCTGGTCAAATGTAGCCAGCAAAGACCAAGCAGCCCTCATGACGAGGGCGAATCCAAAGGGAATGACAGCGAAGGCTGAAAGCATAGCCCTTTCTTCCTGAGAGTCCGAGATCAAACTACAGCGCTTCAGGGAACGACAGCCACCGTTCATCAGAATGACGCAGATACCGATGAGGCTTCTGTTCTCTGTAAAAACTGAAACAATGGACACTTGTTCCAAGTCAATGTAATAAAGCTACTTGTGGTTTGTAAGCCTTTGTGTCAGGGATTTGCCGCACT